>NC_044391.1:62813139-63113139 GCF_006542625.1 Nomascus leucogenys
TCTGGGGAGATTTCCTATCATCATTTATACACTTTTAATCCCGTAGACTATAATCAATACATATCAAAACCACAGTGAGATACCACTTCACACCCATTAGAATGACCATCATAAAAAAAAAAAAAAAACAGCAAATGCCCATCATAGTGGTGTACCTATACTCTCAGCTACTCAGGGGGCTGAGGTGGGAGGATTCCTTGAGCTCAGGAGCTGCAGTTCAGCCTGGGCAATGTAGCAAAACTAGACCTCTGAAAAATATTTATAAAAAACTAACAAAACAGAAAGTAACAAGTGTTAATAAAGATGTGGAAAAATTGGGACACTTGTGCATTGTCGGTGTGGAACATAAAATAGTGCAGCAGCTATGGAGAGCATTATGGAGATTCCTCAAAAAAGTAAATATAGAATTATCATATGATCCAGCAATTCCACTTCTGGGTATAAAACCAAAAGAGTTGAAAGCGGGTATTCTAACAGATATTTGTGCATCTATGTTCATAGCAGCCAAAAGGTGGAAACAACCCAATGTCCATCAACAAATAAATTTATAAACAAAATGTCATATATACATATAATAGAAATTTTATTCAGCCTTAAAAAGGAAGGAAATTCTGACACATGGTACAATACAGATGAACCTTGAAGACATTATGCTAAGTGAAATAAGCCATCACAAGAGAACAAATACTATATGACTGCATTTAAATGAGCATCTTAGAGTGCTCAAATTCATAGAGATAGAAAGTAGAATGGTGATTTCCAGGGGCTGGGCAAAGTGGGAATAAGGAGTTTTTGTTTAATGGGTACAGAGTTTCCACTTGAGAAGATGAAAAAATTTTGGAGATGGATGGTGCTGATGGTTGCACAACAATGTGAATGTACTTAACGCCACAGAAATGTACTCTTAATGGTTAAAATGATAAGTTTTATGTTATGTATATTTTATAATCAAAATACTATATTTTCTTATGTGTATCTGTGTGCATATATATGTGTATAGATAGTTACTGTCTTTTTAATACTAATCAAAGCTGTAAACACTATTCTCTATCTTTTTTCTTCTTATAACAATGTATCTTAGGGATAATTCCATATTAGTACATTCTTTTAAATAGCTTCCTGATATTCTGTGATATGGGATACCATAATTTAAGCCACCTGAGAACAATGATTATTTAATTGTCCACAGTCTCATTACAATAAACAATGCTGCAACAATAACTACAACAACAACAAAAATTTTGAGAATCGAAAGTACATAACAGTTCTTGCATTAGGATAGATGAGGTAATGTGATGCTAAAAAGCATCCCCCAAACCTTCTATTAAATAGGAAAAAACTCTCAAATCCTCTTAACACAAGAGGCTATTATTTACTCATGCTACTTGTCCTGCAGGAGTCAGCAAGGGCCTCTGCTCCACACGGTTCCACCATCTTCTGACTGTATCATCGAGATGTAGCTTCCCTCCCTGATCACTGGGCTTTCTACTGTCTTGTTCCAGGAGACTCATCTTATTATCCAACATTAGTATTTGCTCTTTGATGAGTATTATGACTACCTCTTCCACACTTCAATCACACAAACAGAAAAATTTTCTCACTATAGGTAAATCAAAGTTTTACAAATTATTTATGGAATTCTGTCTGTAACGCTCCAGTGATAAAATTTTCACTCAAAAAATATTTCTATCATTCCTACTACATACTAAGCGCTGTCACATGGGAGGTATTCAGTAAATATTTGCTAAGTAAAAAACAAACGATCCCTACTTGTCTAGTAATTGCTGCTCTTTCTTCCAGAGCAATCCAACCACTAGAAATAGGAAGAGTAAATAAGAAATGACTTCCAATTAAATACTTAGAAATTAACTTAACCAAAGAAGTGAAAGATCTCTGTAATGAAAACTGTAAGACACTGGTGAAAGAAATTGAAGAAGACACACACAAAAAATGGAAAGATATTCCATGTTCATGGATCGGAAGAATCAATATTGTTAAAATGTCCACACTATCCAAAGAAATCTACAGATTCAATGCAATCACTATCAAAATACCAATGATATTCTTCATAGAAATAGAAAAACGATCCTAAAATTTAGAGGAAACCGCAAAGGACCCAGAATAGCTAAAGCCATCCTGAGCAAAAAGAACAAAACTGGAGGAAGCACATTACCTGACTTCAAATCATACTGCAGAGCAATAGTAACTAAAACAGCATGGTACTGGCATAAAAACAAACACATAGACCAATAGAACAGAACAGAGAACCCAGAAACAAATCCATACATCTACAGTGAACTCATTTTCAACAAAGATGCCAAGAACATACACTGGGGAAAGGACAGTCTCTTCAGTAAATGGTGCTGGGAAAATTGGTTATCCATATGCAGAAGAATGAAACTAGACCCTATCTTTCACCATATACAAAAATCAAAATGGATTAAAGACTTAAATCTAAGTCCTCAAACTGTAAAAGTACTAAAAGAAAACATTGAGGAAACTCTTCAGGACATTGGAGTGGACAAAGATTTCTTGCATAATAACCCACAAGCACAACCAAAGCAAAAATGGACAAATGGGATCACATCAAGTTAAAAAATCTTCACAGCAAAGGATACAATCAATAAAGTGAGCAGACAACCCACAGAATGGGAGAAAATATTCCCATCTGACAAGGGAGTGATAACCAGAATATATAAGGAGCTCAAGCAACTCTATAGGAAAAATCCATTAATCCAAATAAGAATGGGCAAAAGATCTGAATAGCCACTTCTCAAAAGAAGACATACAAATGGCAAATAAGTATATGAAAAGATGTTCAACATCACTGATCATCAGAAAAATGCAAATCAAAACTACAATAAGATATCACCTCATCCCAGTTAAAATGGCTTATATCCAAAAGACAGGCAATAACAAAAGCTGGCAAGGATGTAGAGAAAAGGGAACCCGCGTACACTGTTGAAGGGAATGTAAATTAGTACAACCACTGTGGAGAACAATTTGGAGGTTCCTCAAAAAACTAAAAATAGAGCTACCATATGATCCAGTGATCTCACTGCTAGGTATATACCCAACGGAAAGGAAATTAGTATATCAAAGAGATATCTGCACTCCCATATATATTGCAGCACTGTTCACAATAGCCAAGATTTGGAAGCAACCTAAGAGTCTATCAACAGATAAATGGATAAGGAAAATGTGGTGCATATATACAATGGAGTACTATGCAGCCATAAAGAAGAATGAGATTCTGTCATTTGCGACAACATGGATGGAACTGGAGGTCATTAAGTTAAGTGAAATAAGCCAGGGACAGAAAGACAAACTTTACATGTTCTCACTTGTTTGTAGGAGAGAAAAATCCAAATGGTTGAAATCATGGAGATAGAGAGTAGAATGATGGTTACCAAAGGTTGGCAATGGCAGGGAGCGAGGAAGTGGGGATGATTAATGGGTACAAAAAGTAGTTAGAATGAATAAGACTTAGCATTTGCTAACACAACAAGGTGGCCATTGTCAATAACAATTCAATTGTACATTTTTAATTAACTAAAGCAGTATATTTGGATTGTTTGTAACACAAAGGATAAATGCTTGAGGTGACAGATAACCCATTTACCCTGATGTGATTATTACACATTATATGCCTGTATCAAAATATCTCATGTACCTCATAAATATATACATCTACTATGTACCCACAAAAAATTAAAAATTTTAAAATTAAAAAAAAAGAAAGAAATGACTTCTGGCTTTCTTCTCACCTAGTCACTTGGCCAGACCCCAAACAAGTTTAACTTCCTCTTTGAGAGTAAACCATTACTGTCGGGAGGAGAACCAGGAATCTAACTGAGCCCAAAACTACAACTAAGTCATAATCACTGCCCAGTTCAAAATTCTCATTGTTTCAAGGTCAAACCAGTGTTTAAGGTTGGCACTTACACATTTCAGCTTAGAGCTTCCATTTGCATTTTGCACAAATATTATGCATAGGTGAGAGAAAAGAATATGATACAGGCTAATCCAATAGCTAATCAGCAACACCTGCACCAAACCAATATTAGCATCTTGCTATTAGGTTACTGTTTGCATTACAGGATAAGTGATTATACCTGTCAAACTATGACAGAAATTGCTTCATTTTTCAGTTTGTGTATAAATTTAAATGCCATTTTTAATAGCCCCCCAAAAAATTTAATGTGACATTTTACTATTTTTGAATTTCAGTGAAATGACAGAATTTCAATTCAATTCCTAAAAAATTAGAAAGTCATATTTACATAAATAAACACATATTTTTAATTATTTCTATCAGGGTATCTCCTTTACTCTATCTACCTGTTCTCCCTGAGCCTCCAACAAGTAGATACAAACTCTAAAGTTAGCAACACATGCTAATGCTCATAATTTCATCCCTATGCTTAACAGAACACCCAGTTCATGCAGGTGCTCAATACATATTTGTGGTATTAATTAAATTCAATTTCTGCCTCTATGTTGATGACTCCCAAGCCTCCAGCTCCAACCACTTTCCAACCTCCAGGGTCTACTCACTTAACAAAATCTCTCTCTTTGAATATTTTACTATTCCACAGACACTACTGTAATCCCCCAATGGGTTCATTTTTCCAGCTGCCCAGAAAAGATAATGCACCGAGAATAGCAGGGTTTTGCAGCAAAGAAAGAGTTTAATAATCACAGAGCCAGTCAAGCAGAAGGATGGGGCTTACTACTCAAATCAGACTCCCTAAGAACTCAGAGGCTAAGGTTTTTATGGATAATTTGACAGGCAGGGGTTCAGAGATGGGCGCTGCCGATTGGTTGGGAATGATATCATAGGAAGGTGGAAAACAGTCCTCACGCACTCAGTCAGCCTCTGGGTGGAGACACAGGGCCAATTGATTCATGAGTCACAGGTCCTGGTGGAGTCAGTCGGTTGCCAGAATGCAAAAGTCTGAAAAACACCTCAAAAGACCAATCTCAGGTTCCGCAATAGTGATGTTATTTATAGGAGCAATTGGGAAATTCACAAATCTTGTCACCTCTGGCCACATGACCCCTGAGCAATAAGGGATTCTTGAAAACTACACCTACATTATAGCAGAATTCAGGCCCCTCCCATAATCTTGTGGCCTTTCATTAGTCTTAGAAATGCAGCTTCAGACCCCAAACAAGGAGGGGGTCCGTTTTAGAGAGAAAATATTATCATCCCTGCTTCAAAGTTAAACTACAAACTAATTTCCTCCCATGGTTAGCTTGGCCTACACCCAGGAATGAGCAAGGAGAACCAGCCTGTGAGGGCAGAAGCAAGACGGAGTCAGTCATGCTAGACTTCTCCCACTGTCGTAATCTCTGCAAAGGCAGTTTCACTACCTGCTCTATTATGATCAACATTCATATTATTTTCAACATTGATAGTCACTCAGATCAAGATCAAGAATTCACAGTATTCCTTGTCCACACATGAGAAAATTCTTTCTCCAGTCCTGGAAGAAGTGTCATGTTGTGAAATTGATTTTGGAGCAGAAGTCCTAACCTGGGAGCAGAGGAGGGTTCTTAGGGAATGTAGAAACCCCCTAAAATTCACACAAAATTTATGTTGTATGAATATTCTCTCTCCATCTCAGAGGTAGGGGTGGGGTTGCTGTAAGACCCAATGTGTCCTAAAAGGGAGAAGTCGGAATATGACTTTATAGCATGGGGCCTGCCATACCATCGTTAAAATTTTGCATCATTGTATTTGCCTTCAAATGTCTAAAGGGTTTTCTGACATGAAAAAAAAAATGGATCAGATTTGTTCTGTGAGGCTTCAGAGAACAGACCTAGCATGAGGAAGTTAGAGAAAAGCACACATTCACTCAAGAGAAGAAGAAATTCTGCCTCAGCTGTCAAAACCGGCATGAGCTGACTGGTGTGATAGGGAGTTACTCATTGAAACATGTTCAAATGAGGCTTGTCTGTGATCCTTTGGATGGGTGTCTCCAAAGACCTTTATCTAGCGTTGACTAGGTGGGGTGGCAATGGGAAGATAAAAAATGAATGAAAGGTATCCTCTGCCTTTAGGAGCTCACAATCTATGACATCATACTCCACGTTCATAGGTACTTGGAAATTAACACGATGTACTAAATTTTTACTTTCCCTCAAAACCATCCTATTTTTGAAATGTTATTTCCCCTAAATACTAGCATTACAACTCCTTATGTATTAAAAAAAATCTTCAAAATATGTTGTATTCCATTTTTGCAGTTAAAATAGCATTGATTTACTTAACATACTCAAACCCACACTTTGAGTCTGAAGATTGAAAAGCTGTTCATTGTGCATACCACCGTGGGAACTAATCTAATGATCAAGGCTCCATGTTTTCTGTGAAATGGACTCAGATTTTGCCTCCAGCTGTACAATACAGAACCCTGTAGACAACATTTTTTAAATTACCATTAAAGGTGTAAGAACATTTTCCAGACTACAGAAAACTATTCTTTCAGACAATGGGAGTCACTTTTCTTCATAGCATCAAGCTGGAAAAGGTACTATAAGTCAGTCATTATACTCAGAGAGCACATATATGCATTTATTTCAACGTCCATCTAAGACTGAACTATAGCAGTGGCGACCTACAATTTCTCACAAACAGATTTATCGTGAAAAGATCCAAAATGGCATTTCTACTCAGCGCACATCTACTCTTCTATTGTGAGAATCTCATCTCTGATGCATACTTTCTCCAGGCTACAGATATTCTTTGCAATAGTCACCTGACTTTGATCACCAGTTTGATCATTCAGTCTCTATTGCAGAAAATATTCCTCAGTTTAAAAATACAGTCTTGGCCAGGAATGGTGGCTCACACCTGTCATCCCCACACTTTGGGAGGCTAAGGTGGGAGGATTGTTTGAGTCCAGAAGTTCAAGACCAGTCTGGGCAACATAGGGAGACCCTATCCCTGCAAAAAAAGTTTGAAATTAGCCAAGAGGGGTGGCTCACTCCTGCAGTCCCAACTACTTGGGGAGCTGAGGCAAAATGATCGCTTGGCCCAGTAGTTGAAGGCTACCTGCCACTGCACCCCAGCCTGGGCAACAGAGCATTACTCTGTCTCTTAAAAATTAATTAAAAATAATAATTTAAAAATTAAAATTAAATAAAAAAGTCTTAAATGAAGATTATTCAAAGCAAGCCCATTTTATATATTTTTAATATTTACAGACTTTTAAGGATATGGCATTTTGAACTTACTAATCTTTTTGTTTTTTAAAATAATAAACTGATTTTTATAATATGCTCAATAAAAACAATAGTTTTGTCAACCTTCTCTTTTATATTAGGGAATAAGGAGAGCTGAGGAGGGAAGAAAGAGAAACAATTTTCAATATTTCTCCTGGCTGGGGTGAGAACTTCCTAATGCATAGCTAAGTTCATTTAAAAAAATACAGTTTCCAAAATAAACAAGAAATCTACTTTTCAGAAATAGGCCAAAAATTGGCACAAAGTATAATCAATAGGTCTTGGACATTTTACCCTGATGTGCTGACTCTATGAAATCTCCTTAATTCTATATAATATAAATCATCTAATAGTATTAGAATTAAATATAATTTGAAATTAATGATGTGAGCAATTTATTTCCATTATCATTTAATCAAGCCACTTTCATAATATAACTATTCACCTTGGCTTTCCAGAAACTAATGAAAGAAATAGCTTCTCAAATGGCAGGGGGGATGGACTTGGGCATCTGATCTTTTCCCAGTTGTCACTGACTACTTCTGTAACCTTGGACAAGTCACTTCACTTCTCTAGGCCCAGGTTCTCATGTGAAAATAGGCACAATATTACCTACATCACAGATTACGTTCATCTATATGGCAAATACTTATCAAAAGCTCACTAGGAGCTGCTCACATAGATGTTAGAAATTCAATTAAGAACTAAGAACGAGATAGACATGGTCCCTATCCTCATGGAACTTACAATATAGTGGAACACAAAGATAAGAAAGCAGAAAAAGAAATAATTATATATCATGATGGCTGCTATACAGGAAACACGCAGGGATAGAAACAGAGAGTAACAGATAGGGTCCTAATTATACAGACTGATCAGTGTTACAGGAAAGATGACAACAAAATGAGATCACAGAAAAAGCACTTGACACATAAAAGGCATTCAGTAAACAATAGTTTTTATTATGTATTATTGCTTCAGAATAAGACATGCAGAAAATTCTGGAATAAAAATAGGTAGAATGTGAAATTTAAAGGAATGGCAGCCTAGATATTTTCAAAAATACTCCTACAAGATACCTAGATAAATTGAATACAATATAACATCAGTCCTTTCTCATGCATAGTTGAGTTCATTTAAAAAAAAAAAAGTAAAGGAAACTCCCAAGGGCAAAGACTAAGGAGCAAGCTGTAACCCACAGTTATAGACTGACACTGAAGGAGCAGTTGGCCTCAAAGCAATTGCCAATTTCCATTATCTAAAGTCTTGGATTTTAATGGCTACTTGGGGACAGGAAACAAGGCCGTGAACTTGCATAAGGTAGGGATTTGGAATTGAAGCCCCACATAAAGTGTTCACACCCATCTAAGTGCAGTGGCTCACACCTGCAATATCAGCACTTTGGAAAGCTGAGGCAGAACTGCTTGAGCCCAGGAACTTGAGACCAGCCAGGGCAACATAGTGAGGTCCCATCTCTACAAAAAAAAAAAAAAAAAAAAAAAAAACCTTTTTTTTCAATTAGCCAGGCATGGTGGGGTGTGGTTGTAGTCCCAACTACTCATGAGGCTGAGGCAGAAAGATTGCTTGAGAGCAACATGTTGAGGCAGCAGTGAGCCACTCCAGCCTGGGTGACAGAGGGAGACCCTGTCTCTAAGATTAAAAATTAAAAATAAAATCCTCACATTCAGCTTAACAGAAGGCTGCAAAAAAGCTGTCTACCCAACAGCAGAAAGGAGAAACAAGATTTGTCAGTCTTGACCCAGATTCAATGTGCTTAAAAATAAAAATCTCTCCTGAGATTTATAACTACAGGCTTAACGTCATGCAGTTAAGGTTAAAATTCTGTCTCTGGTTTTAAAAACTCCAAAACAAGAAATTAACAGATAAAGGTCAGACAAATATGATTTCACAATCCAAAATTACAAACCACATCAGCAAACAAGCCACCATTAGTAAAAATCAGCAGAAATAAGAAATTAGGGCCTCAAGGACTTCAGCTACTGGAAATATCGGATACAGATACAGAATAGAAAATTAGAATTGTAAAAGAAGCATATTGTGACTAAAAGTGAAAATCCATAATAAAAGATTACACTGACGATGGGGTAGAACACAAAAAATAAAGTTAGAAATAAAAACTCAACTGAAATAAAATATAGGGATAATGATCAACTATAAAAATATAATGGAGGCCGGGCACAGAGGCTCACACCTGTAATCCCAGCACTGAAAGGTCAAGAGATCAAGACCATCCTGGCCAACATGGTGAAACCCCGTCTCTACTAAAAATACAAAAATTAGCTGAGTGTGGTGGCGCGTGCCTGAGCAGGACTCCGTCTCAAAATATATATATACACATATGAATATATATATGAATTATCTGAAAAATGCCTGAGATTTAGTCAAATATCCCAAAAGATCTGTAATTGAATAGAATTTATATATCACAAATTTTAGAAAGATTGGGGACTGAAAATACACTGTTGGAATAGTCTCTTCTTTAGTGAAGTAAAGAATTCTGTGCTTTTAATACATAACATAATGGGATGCCTGGAATCTTAGACTTTCATTAGAATTACCTTATGTAGAAATGAAGCAGCTATTCACTTCACAATTTGAACAGGATTAATGTCTGAAAAGAGCTTTGGCTACTTTTTGGTCTTACTCTATCGCCCAGGCTGGACTGCAGTTGGTGCAATCACAGCTCACTGCATCCAGCCTCGTCCCGCCTGGGCTCAAGCGATCCTCCCACCTCAGCCTCCAGAGTAGCTGGGATTTATAGGTGTGAGACACCGTGCCTGACCTGGACTAAATCTCTTTTTTAATAACAAAAAGAGATCTGACAATTTTGGAATCCACCCAAGGTATTGTTAGGAGGTTATAAAGTGAGATTTGGCATGTGATATAATTGGAATATTTGTCCCCACCAAAATCTCATGTTGAAATGTAATCTCCAGTGATGGAGGTGGGACCTGGTGGGAGATGTTTGCATCATGGGGTGGATCACTTATGGCTTGATGCTGTCTTCCTGATGTGAGTGAGCTTTTGTGAGGTCTGGTCATTTAAAAGTGTGCAGCACTTCCCCCTGCTCGCTCTCTCACTCTTGCTCTCTCACTCTTGTGCTCTCTCTCTCTCCCTCTCTCTCTCTCTCTCTCCCTCTCTCTTTCACCCCTGCTCCCACCATGTGAGAACCTGCACCCTCTTTGTTTTCCACCATGACTGTAAGTTTTCTGAGGCCTCCCCAGAAGAAGATGCCAGCATTATGCTTCCTATACAGCCTGCAGAACAGTGAGCCAACTAGACCTCTTTTCTTATAAATTACCCAGTCTCAGGTATTTCTTTATAGCAATGCAAGAATGGACTCATACAGCATAGAATTATTAAAAGCAGTTTATACCCCAATTTATTCCACATCTCACTAATGCAGTTACATATATGTAAAAGGCAGAACAATACAGTACTCAGCTTTCAAGTCCCAAGATGCTTTTCAGACCTGCATTAGGAAAATTAGAAAAGCCAATTTTATTTATGGATAGAAGTTCATAATCTATCCAGAGAGATGGGCTATGCGAACATAAAAAGTTAATGCAAAATACTTCACATAACAACAAATGGCTAAGTGCTGACTGCATGGCACAGACTACGAGATGAGAAGGAAAAGCCCTGTGAGCTACTGGTGAGGTTTCATGGCCAACACGGGACCCGCGCTGCACCTGGAAACACGGGTATCGTTTGCATTGATAAAGAGGTGTGTGGGGGATTTTGCAGGTAAAAGGAGTATCATGAAAAAAGATGCAGAAATGAAAATCCAGGCATCATGGTCTACCTGACTGCTGTGGAATTCACATGAAGGAACAAAGGGACATATGTTTGGAGAAGGAAAAGGTCAGATTTCAGAAGCTATGACATGTCAACCAAAGGAATTAAGATTTCATTGGATAAGCAATGAAAAAAAAAATAGAGGCTTTGTACAAAGGCTTTTGAGATGATTGGTAAAGGAAGACTCAGAGAAGGGAGCATTTAGAAAAGGAAAGAAAACATTTATTTTCCAAGACAGACGCACTTCAGCAGAACTGGCTAGCCAAATATGAGTATTTACATTTAAAAGAAGCAAAATTACCCAGGTTTCCAAGTTAGCATTAGTCTGCACATGCAGGAAAGACAGTAGCTTTCTCACATGATTTTCATATTCACAAAGGTCATGATGTATCTTCAGACACCACCATGGCAATTGTCAGATATAAAATGGTTCATGGAAAATATTCAAGGTTTTACCATTATAGAGACCACACCCAGCCAGGGTGACCTTGTTAATTTTGATTTATGTCTGAGAGTTGCATGTTTTCTCTGACTGCCGTATGTGAAGTGCTTAATTTTACTGAAAGCAGGGAAAAGTGTCATTTTTTGCTTCTATATGATCAAAGTAGAAATGGGGATCAATACATTTGACACTGGTATTTAGTTTGGGTCGTTGGGATGAGCAGAACCAGGGAGACCAGAAGGCTACATAGATGTGCGTTGTATGTGTTTTCCAGCTTCACCACTAAGAAACTGAGGCAGAAGGGTCAACCCACCTGCTCGATAACATATTACACAATATAGTAAGGCCATGGCACAGAATTGACATTACAGTTTTCAGCCCCAGCTGTCCAGCCCGTCTGATTAGCTTGCTGAATGGTTTTACTCCTCTTTCAATAGCTACCAGTGAATTAATTCAAGTGTGGGTGTGTTTTGGAGTTACTTTCAACAAGACAAATGCTATAGGCCTTACAAGCAGCGCCTACAATTCAATTATTCTTAATTAGGTAGTGCTAATCTAAGAAAGAATCATCGGGCAAGTTCCTTGATGCCTCCCTGGATATCTCAGCATTATTGTCAGAGCATCTGCCTCCTAATTCCAAAACATATGATTTACCTCACATTTTATTACATTTTGGGGTTTTCCCCCTTGAACCTGGAATGTGCAATTGGTGTCTTGTTAGGTTCTTAATCTGACCTCAGAAGGAGCAATGCCAAGTTGCAAATATGCCTCTGTGGTATCATACTGATTCAGCCATTAAGAGATTCCCATTATTTCTGCTACCTGGCTCCATCTGTTTCTATGATGATGGAAGGAGGCACTTTCTAAAATCTTGACTGTTTATCTGGTTTTCACTACATGATGAGCTTTCTGTTGTTCAGTACTCATTAAGCACTTAAAAGAAGTATAATACAGTGCTATAATATAATTTATAAGTAGAGAATTGTTTCCGTATATGTTACCCAAAGACGCAAAATTCAAACCTTCCCAGGTCTTTATTTGTGTCACACAATGATTTTTTTTAACAGAATGTTGGCTGAGACTTTTTCTTTTATCCTGATACTGCTGTTAATTTAGTCCTGCTTTTACTGGTCTAACATACTCAGGACCATCTGCCAAAATATACACACAGCTCCATAACTAGGCAATTACAATTGTGTCTATGTATAAAAACTGCATTCAGGCAGCAAGTGTTGGTGGTGGAGGTAGGAGTGGAAAAGAGAAGGATAAATTGCAGATGTTTTAGACTTGGAAGTAAAAAGACTAACAAAATGTTCTGAATAAAATATTTTTGTTGTTTTTCTTTTCCTTTTGTAAAATAAGTTTGTCTTTTGAAATGATAACAAACATGGTTACATCACAGTAATAGCTCTGTAAGATTCAGAATACTTCAAAGATAGTTTTGCTCATCAAATGAACTCAACAACTTAATTTTTTAAATGCAATTGTAAATTAATATAAGTTAAAATACAAATAAAACTTTCCCTTCAAAAGTAATTTTTGAGAACAAAGCCTGGCCTTGGAATCTTTGCCTTTTCCTTCCTCTGCTGGAAATGTTCATCTAAGCTGGTTTTATGGCATCTTATTTAAAAAGCATCACTGGGCTGGGCGTAGTGGCTCATGCCAGTCATCCAAGCACTTTGGGAAGTCTAAGCAGAAGGATCATTTGAGCCCAGGGGCTTGAGATCAGCCTGGCAACATAGTCTAAAGAAAATAAAATTTAAAAAAGTAATTAAAAAGCATCATATTATCTCATAGGGTGGTAATGCAGGAGGGACCCTCTACTCCAATTGGATTTCAAAATGAGAAGCTGAAGCTGTATGGATCACTATGTCCTTTTTTTAAAATTGTGTTAAAATACACATACCATAAAATTTGCCATCTTAACCAATTTTAAGTGTACAGTTCAACCGTGTTAAATATATTCACATTGTCATGCTATCAATCTCAAGAACTTTTTTCCTTTTGCCAAACTGAAACTCTATACCCATTAAACAACCCTCGTTCCTATCCTCCCAGCCCCTGAAACTATACCCTTTTAAGAAAATCCTGTTTAATTTCCCTTTAGTGCTGTCTCATCATTGCCATCAGTTTTCAGCCTCTGGGAAGTCACATCACCTGTTCTGTCACCCTGCCCTCTCTAGCTCTTAGCTTTGCCACACTCACCTCCATTCTTTTCCTAAACACCAGGCTCCTCCATATTCCTAATCCTAATCCTACTCAATCCTCTCTATCTCCTCCTCGGCATTTGTATTGGCCAGTGTGGCTCTTTCTCTTTTAAAAAATTTTTTTAGATTGATTCTTGGTTGGCATTTTATTTATTTTATTTTTTTTTTTTTTGAGACAGGGTGACCCAGGCTGGAGCGCTGTGGCACAATCTTGGCTCACTGCAGCCTCCACCTCCTGGGCTCAAGCTATCCTCCCACCTCAGCTCCCAAGTAGCTGGGACTACAGGCTCACACCACCAAACCCAGCAACCCAGACACCTCACCACGAGCTCTCACTCATATTTCCCTGCAAGCTCCAAATTCTTCACCCATACCAGAGCTTAGGGAGAACTGGTTAGTAGCTCTTTCTTGATCCTCCTCCCTTCAGACTTTGACTTCCTCAGCTTCCCTCACAATTGGGCAAGGTCTAATTCATATAATCACTTCCTTATTCTGACATTTTTGGTGGCTCTGCTTCCCTGACTGAACACCAACTGATACAATGGTAGAAGAGGAAAAACAATTTCCCTCTACCTTTCTAAGTTCAGCAGCTGGGGCCCTGCCAATAAAACTGACAAAAGACAGATTAATAGGAGAAAAGGCATACAAATGTTATTTGATATTAATATGTTTACATGTACACAGAGGCCTTCGTATAAAAGAAATGAAGATTCAAAGAAGCAAATAGGCATGAGCACTTATATACCACTTCAACAAAGAATGCTAAATTCTGGAGCTATGACACCTCAAAGGAAAAGGGGGCAAGGGAATTTCCTAGGGGTGGTAAATTGTGAGACAGTAAATATATGAGGAAATTAATGGGAAATAAAAGTTGTTTAGTAAGATTTGTTCTGCAAATTTGTCTTGGTGCATCTCAGGGCTGATAAGAGTTCTAGAGTCCTCCAAGTAATCAAGAGTCCTGGTGCATCTCAGGGCTGATAAGAGTTCTAGAGTCCTCCAAGTAATCAAGAGTCCTGGTGATTAAGAGTTGTTCTCCTGGGAGCTGTGGCTCACACACCTGTAATCTCAACACTTTGGGAGGCCAAGGCAGAAAGATAATTTGAGACCAAAAGTTCAAGACCTGCCTGGGCAACATAGCGAGACCCTGTCTCTACAAAAATAAATTAGCCAGGTGTGGTGGTGCACACCTTTAGTCCCAGCTACTCAGAAGACAGAGCGAGACCCCATCTCTTAAAAACAAAAAGAGTGATGTTCCCCTTCTTGTGTCCATGTGTTCTCATTGTTCAATTCCCACCCATGAGTGAGAACATGCAGTGTTTGGTTTTTTTGTCCTTGCAACAGTTTGCTGAGAATGATGGTTTCCAGCTTCATCCATGTCCCTACGAGTTGATGGGTGCAGCACACCAACATGGCACATGTATACATATATAACTAACCTGCATGTTGTGCACATGTACCCTAAAACTTAAAGTGTAATTAAAAAAAAGAGTTATTCTCTTCTTTCTGGTACAAAAGAGGTAAACACCTTTACAAGTAGAAATTTATGTCCTGCTTTTAGTCAGATGGAGGAGGGCAGAGAGTTTTTTCTGCATAAGCTATTTCTTAATTGCCTTCAGCCCAAAATAATCCTCATGCCAAAGTGGCATATTCTGGTCCCCTTCACAATATATGTATGTGTGTAGAAAAATGTCTGAAAACATACATACCAAATGTAAACCCTGGTTATCTCTGAGCTTATGTGAATTTTTTTACCTTTTACTCATTTGTATTTCCTAGTTTTTAAAAGAATAACTGTGGGTTAACTAAGCTGAAATGATTAAAGACAGAAAAATATCTATTTACATTACAACAATTGAGTAACAACCCATTCTTAAACAAGAACCTTGGTAGGAATGAATGGGACACAAACTGCCTGGCATTCATATGAGAACCTTCTCTTCAATGTAGGCAGCCTGAAGTACTCAGTTTATTCCCTGAGATGACCAAGGAATCTCTGAAATACCGTGGATTTTTGTTAAAAAAGGAAAGAGACAGAATTATTATACCTTTTCATACTTTTGATTCACTTTCACATTTCTTTACTGAGTCTTTTCCCACCCTGGCAAGGTAGATATATAAATCTTAGTTTTACAAAGAGATGGACTGACACATAGGACAAAAAGAGTCAACTAAAGAATTTATAATACAAATGTTTTATGCTTAATGTTTTTATAAAACCATTGCAAATAAAGATTAAAGTATTTGTGAACATATGCAAATTCTGTAGGTGTTTGGTCAATCTTGGCAAGGAAGTGGTTGTCAAGGATTTTTTGTTTGTTTGCTTTTACAAGGCAGACTGATCTATCTGCAGGCAAAGTGGAAGTATTTAGAATAATTGATATGTTATAAAGTATTCATAATTAATAATTATTATAAATTAACTTCATAGATAATATTTTGGCACAAAAAAGTTGGCAAATGATCAGCAGACTTGACAATTCTTTAAAAATGAACATTGTAGCAAATGAATCTGTTGTGTGTAGCATGTAATTACAGTGCTGTGGATAAGGTGCTAAGCTATCAAAAGGAAAAGTATGCTCTAAATTGGCCTCCTGGAGCATGAGGGTCGTGAGAAGCACATTACAACACTCTAATAAATTACCCATGTCACCAGCTTGGGCAACATAGTGTGACTTCATCTCTACAAAAAAAATTTTTTCATTAGCTGGGCATGATAGCACACACCTGTAGTCCCAGCTACTCAAGAGGCTGAGGTGGGATTACTTGAGGTCAAGGCTGAGCCGAGATCATGCCACTGTATTCAAGCCTGGGCAACAGTGTGAAACCCTGTTTCAAAAAAAAAAAAATTACCTATGTCAAATGGGCAAATATTAATATAAATATTAATATAAAAGCCAAGAGAAATTCTCTTTAAAAATAAAAATTACATAATTCTTCCAGTAATTAACTACATTTGCCCAAACAAGACAATAAAGCAACAGGGGAAAATGGAAAAACAAAAGGATGCATGTTTGATGTTCTGAGGTTAAAAATAAGACCACTAGGCCAGGCACAGTGGCTCATTCCTGTAATCCCAACGCTTTGGGAGGCCGAGGTCACCTGAGGTCAGGAGTTTGAGACCATCCTGACCAACACGGTGAAGCTCCATCTCTACTAAAAATACAAAAATTAGCCGGGCATGGTGGCGGACGTCTGTAATCCCAGCTACTCTGGAGGCTGAGGCAGGGAGAATCGCTTGAACCTGGGGGGGCAAAGGTTGCAGTGAGCTGAGATCGCGCCATTGCACTCCAGCCTGGGTGACAGAGTAAGATTCTGTCTCAAAAAAAAAAAAAAGAATAAGACCACTAAAGTCTGGTCTTGCCACTTATTGCTTTGTCTTAGGCAAAAAATGTTTCTATCACTCAGTTTTCTCATCTATAAAGTGAGGATAGTACTATCTAACCCATAACACTACCATAAATATTTGATGAGCTAATCAATATAAAGTAAAAAGCATCATACTTACTGCTCAATAAGTACGAACCATCAGAAAAAGCTTAGCTCCTTTAGTAAACTGGTATGTGTGGGGTAGGGTAAGGGACTTTATGGAAGATAGAGCTTAAAACAGCCAGAGATTAGCTAAATGAGTCTTTTGCACATTTTTAAGCTAATATGCTAATTAGCATCTCTAGAAATTAGACAGTAAAATGAGAAGAACAGATAGAAAAGAGAATTAAAACTCCTTATGTTAAAAATAGCAACAAATTGTTGAATTAAACATAGTAAGTTGAACTCACATATTTACCTTTGCTTCTTCACTAACCTCCACTAAAATGAAAGTGTAATGGTTAATTTTACATGCCAACTTGGCTGGGCTAAGGAATGCCCAGATAGCTGGCAAAACATTATTTCTGTGTGTGCCTGTGAGGATGTTTCTGAAAGAGGTTAGCATTTGAATCAGTAGAATGAGTAAGGAAAATTGCCTTCAGCAATGTGGGTGGCCATGATCCAATCCATTAAGAGCCCAAATAGAAAAAAAAATGTAGAGGAAAGGCAAATTCTCTCTCTTCATGAGCTGGGATATCCATCTTCTCCTGCTTTTAGACAATGGAACTCCCAATTCTCAGATCTTCAGCCTCGGATTGAATTGCACCACTGGCTTTCCAGGTTCTCCAGCTTGCAGAGGGCAGGTGGTTGCACTTCTCAGCCTCCATTATTATGTGAGCTAATTCCCATAATAAATTTTCTCATGTATAATCCCTATTGGTTCTGTCTGTCTCTCTGGAGAACTCTGATAAACACAGATAGTAAAAGAGGAAAGGCACAAACCCACATGAACAAAGAAAACTGGAAAAGAGATAAATGCAGCAACAAAAATTTGAAAACTGGAAAGCAAATGAGGAAGTTATTATCCTCTTCTCTGCCTAAATGTAAGCAGGCAATGGGGAAATCCCAGAAATAAGCTATTTGAATTTTTAAAATCCTGGGGAAATATCAGGAATTGAAGCACAAGGTGCCACTGAAAGCAAGGGAACTGATAGACTTAATGCATGAGAATTAGCTGAAAGTTCATATAAGATGCTGCTAGACCACAGCCATCTATTTCACCCTTCCTCCCCCTTCACCCCACCCCCCCGCCACTCCCACACCTGCCCTCCACCTTTTGCCACCATACAATGCCATTCCTCCACTACGGCAGAAGCCTGAAGTTTAACTGGTTAGAGAGTTTGACCAAAAAGACTGAATTTGGATACACTGTGCTTCACAGAGAATGAGGGGTATTCTACCAAAAAAAGATGGGGGGTGGTTTAAGTGAAAGGCAACAACTCCTTTCCCCTACTTAGATTCCAAAACATGGCAGTCAGTTTCAAACCACATAAACAAGAGTTTCTTAGGAATCTGACCAGTACTCCTCACCCCCCAAAAAAGACTTATACATACTGAGAGTCAGGGGCTCCCAATAAAACAGCACAAATAGATGACTGTATTATAGAGTATATCAGGTAATAAATGCCACCCATGCATAGAGTTTCCCATCAGCTTTTAGGTAGCTCGATATTAAATATGAGAAGATAGTCAAGAATCATCAGTCTTTAGAAATATTCAATCTAATATGAAAGACAGAGGTCAAAACAAAGAATAAAAAGAAACTGTGACTGAGCTAATACAAAATCATTAATATCTGTGGAGAAATAAGTGCATCCTTGAAACAAGAACAATATGCTATTAAAAAGGACATTCAGAGAACAAAAAAAAATTATTCTTGGAAATTAAAAATATGAAAACAAATTTAAAACTCAATAGAGGCCGGGCATGGTGACTCACGCCTGTAATCCCAGCACTTTAGGAGGCTGAGGCAGGCAGATCACCTGAGGCCAGGAGTTCAAGACCAGCTTGGCCAACATGGTGAAACCCCGTCTCTACTAAAAATACAAAAATTAGCCAGGCATGGTGGTGCATGCCTGTAGTCCCAGATGCTCAGGAGGCTGAGGCAGGAGAATTGATTAAACCTGGGAGGTGGGGGTTGCAGTGAGCCAAGATTGCACCACTGCACTCCAGCCTGGGCAACAGAGTGAGACTCTGTCCCAAAAAGAAAAAACAAAAACAAAAACAAAACAAAACAAAACCTCAATAGAAGTTTGGAAGTAGGAGAGAAATGATAGGTTTATTAGAGAACTAGTCCAGGCTATGAAATGTCTGAAAAATACATGTTCCAGAAAGAGAGATAAAAAGTGAAAGGAAAGTATTCAAGACAATTTCCCAGAAATAAAGTTTCAAATGTCAAATGTCCAAATCAAAAGAGTTTTTTAAGTACCCAGCACAACGAAGGAGAAAAGGCTCATCCCCACCTTCATCATCGTGAAATTTCAGAACTCCGAGGAGAATTACCCAGCGGAATGAGGACCTCCAGGAGAAAAGACTTTAATGGTTTCCAGAAAGACAGGCCACATACAAGAGTTCAAGAATCAGAGTTCCATCAGACATCTCAATAACAATATTACAATAGAACATATGCCTTCCAAATTTAAAGGACAGTTGCTGTCCAAATTAGAGTTCTATATGCAGCCAAATTATCCAACAGGTGAACTCTAAAACAAACACATGTTTTAGATGTGCAAGATGGGACACTGATTGTTGCCCTTCAAAAGCTTTCTTCTTTCTGTCCTCCTCCTCCTTTCTTCTTTTTCTTCTTCTTCTCCTTCTTCTCCTTCTCCTTTGCCTTCTGTAGTAAATATGACAAATTCTATCTGGACCCATGAAGATCCAGAATATGTAAAAATTTTCCAACTTTCATTGCAGCTAGATGTGTCCATGTGACTAAGTATGTAAGTAGAAGTAATTGATGGTACTCCCCAAAAGTTTTATTAAAAGCTAAAAGCAGGCCCTTTTCCTTCCATTTTTTTCTCCATAGCTAAAAAAGAGATGGTAGATGGAACCAGAATGGCATTCTTATACTACTGGTGGAAGCCATTTGTTAGGAATGACCAAGGAGCAGGCTAGAAGGAGACTGAGTCCCTGATAATAATAGAACTTCCAAATCAGCTTTGACTACATTTACGTGAGAGAATAAGCTTCTATCTTCTTTATTCTCATTTAAAAGAAAATTATCAAGTTGATCATGTAAGTTTAAAGATGTAACCATCTTACTTTGTTACATCTCCATTAAGATAGTTCAGTATTTAGGTTACAGGTATATGACTGAGAGTTCAATTCTCTTTTGTGATAAGCATGGATTATTCGAGCTATCATTCAATATTCATTTTTCAGATACATGAAGCTTGTTGACTCACATTCAAATTCACATTTGCTACTTTTTAAAATCATTTCTCAGGGCCAGGCACGGTGGGTCATGCCTGTAATCCCAGGACTTTGGGAGGCCTAGGTGGGTGGATCACTTGGGCTCAAGAGTTTGAGACCAGCCTGGGCAACATGGTGAAACCCCATCTCTATCAAAAATACAAAAAATTAGTCAGGTATGGTGGCACACACCTGTGGTCCTAGCTACTCAGGAGGCTGAAATAGGAGGATTGCTTGAGCCAGGGAGACGGAGGTTGCAGTGAACCAAGATTGCACCACTGCACTCCAGCCTGGGTGACAGAGTGAGACCCCCTCTCAAAAAAAATCATTTCTCCTCATTTGTGGCATTAAGCCATATTCCTTATAATATGAAGAGCTGTTGACATCTTTCCTACCCATAAACATGACCATATGACCATCACTTATTCATATTTTCATGCATCCAATTGCATAAAAAGGCAGTAAGTACATTTCTTAGAATATAGCATTAAAAGCAGATTTTAAATCTACCTGTTTTTCTTAACTTCTGTTTGTTTTCTCCCACAGTTAAGGAAAGGAATAGTAATTTTTCATTTCATTCTAATCACACTAGTAATTTTTCACACTAATACAATGTGTAATATATTCCCACTGTATTAATCTGTTCTCACACAACTATGAAGAAATACCCGAGACTGGTAATTTACAAAGGAAAGAGGTTTAATTGACTCACAGTTCTGCATTGCTGGGGAGGCCTCAGGAAACTTACAATCATGGCAGAAGGCAAAGGAGAAGTAGGCACCTTTTTCACAGGGTGGCAGCGGAGAGTGAGTGCAAGCAGGAGTAATGCCAGACACATATAAAACCATCAGATCTCTTGAGATTCACTCATTATCATGAGAACAGCATGGGGGAACCACCTCCATGATCCAATTACCTCCTTGACACATGGGGATTACGGGGGCTACAATTTAAGGTGAGATTTGGGTGGGGACACAGAGCCAAACCATGTCACACACCAAAGAAAAGTATGCTCTGGTGCACAGCTGTAAGTTTCCATAAAATCAGGGAAGATCATGAACTTTTCAGAAGAGCACTCTTACTAAAGTTTATATTTGAATGACTGGCTGGAAATGCATCAATGTTCAGCGTTTCACCTGCTCTAAAAGTGCACATGTCATATGCCCACACTGTGTCTATACTCTCCCCAGTTACATGGTCTGGGGTCCAGTGGGGAAAAGGGAACCGGTAAGCAATGACTCTGGCATCATCCCCAAGTTCAAGTTTCTTCTCCAACTGCAGCATCATCTGAGAGGCACACCAAAAATAACAGTGTTTGAGTACTATGAAAAAGTAACTGCCCACAAATCTGAAATATAAAATTTGGCAGAGCCATGCACACTTTCTTGCCAAGCATGATACTTGGAATACCAAACTAGCCACGGATTAAATTCACAACCAACTGCCGTGAATCTTTCCTTTGCAGCTGCTATTACTGTGTTATTAATGTGTCCATTGCCATTACCAATGTCTACCAGGGATCCTCCTCTGCATAGCAACATTTTCACATTTTTGATCTGCTTTGTAGTTGCAGGTACAAAAGGCAAACAGACTTTTGAGAGGATTGGTGCTATAAATGGCATAGCTACAGCATACAGCCACCAGAGCCCCACCCACAATCTCAATAAATAAAAACCCCTAGTTGCTTTTCTTCAAACGGTTGGCTTCAAAAGTCAAAGGTAGAATATGTCTTGACTGACTTTCTTCTTTAAGTGTTTCTAGGGATGTACCTCCCCCCACTCTTTTGGGAGTTTCTATCTTCTTTAAACCACCATTACTTTGGGTTTCTGTCACTGTAGCCAACCTTATCCTGGCTAATCCTGCCTAATGCACAAGTTTTTGAAGGTTTTCTTTGCAAATTATTAAGTTTTATAAATATGGTTATAATATGTATATATATTTGATTGCATTATTTAACCCTTCTGTATACAGCTGTTTTGTCTTCTTGATATGCAAATTATGAAAGAAGTTTATTAAAGAGTGACACTATGATGGTGGCTTTACCAATTTCTTATATTTTGGGGGAGATTTTGCTGTGTGTACACAAAACCATTATAAAATAGTCTTTTGCCCCATTTTAAACTTTGAGTTTTGATTTTTTCTGATAATACTACATTTGATTTCTTCCATTTTTATTTTTCTGCTGTGTCCTTCCCCACTTATTTTCAAACTTCAGTTGTCACTTGCTTGAGTATTGCAGAATTGATCTCAGAGAATTCTGAAGGCTGATTTTATTTTTTTTATTTTTATTTTTGAGATGGAGTCTCGCTCTGTTGCCCAGGTGGGAGTGCAGTGGCGCCATCTCGGCTCACTGCCAGCTCCGCCTCCGGGGTTCATGCCATTCTCCTGCCTCAGCCTCCCAGGTAGCTGGGACTACAGGCACCCACCACCATGCCCAGATAATTTTTTTGTACTTTTGGTAGAGACGGGTTTCACTGTGTTAGCCAGGATGGTTTCGATCTCCTGACCTCGTGATCCACCCACCTCGGCCTCCCAAAGTGCTGGGATTACAGGTGTGAGCTGCCGCACCCGGCCAGGCTGATTTTTTTGAGGGATGCTAGACCTGGGAAATTGCGGTTAGCCTTACCCACTCTCATGGTAAGCATTCAGAAAATATTGGGATTATTTTGCCTCTGATTTACGGGCAGTTATATAGCTCAAGTCTCTAGAATAGTCAGGTTGTGAGGCAATAGGCAGGGGTTGAAAAAAGAAGATGAAAATCCTGTGAAAATGGTAAGGTGAGATTACCTTGTGTAGCAGAATCTTCACTCAGTGCTGTTGGTAATAAACACAATTCTATTTCCCTATGGAAATCTTTGGAGACTGGTAAGTCCACACCACCATTAGGTAGCATGTTATGTCATATCCTGCCTTTGTGCAATTGAGTCCATAAGTTTCCATATTCTTTCCTATAAAACATTATATCCTTTAATAACATTGGCATTTTTTCCACCAATCACATCATCATTTTGTTATGAAAGTCACCAGGTATGTCTTTTGCAGAGAACATGAAGTTAATTGCTGGATTTTTTTTTTCCTGTAGTATTACCACATAGTTACCATACCATTTAAAAAATATCTTGCTCATTCTTGGACAGCTCTGTTGAGATCTTTAATATGTTATGATAAAGCATTTATTACTTCTCATTCATCACATTGAACATTTCTATGTGCCAGGTATGTATCAGTGAATAAAACAGAAAAAAAATAAATCCCTGTTTATACTACAGTGAATCAGGGAAAAAGATGTTGACTAAGAGAAGGATAATAAACATGGTAAATAAATATGTTATATGTTAGAAGCTGATAAGTACTATGAAGGAAAAAACAGAGCAAAGTGAGAAGTGAGACATATAGTCACAAATTGCAACTTTACATTAGTAGTCAGGATAAATGTTTTGGTTATTGTTGTGTAATGAACTACCCCAAAACTTTAATGGCTCAAAGCAACAACCGTTTTATTATGTCACATGATTTTGTGGGTCAGGAATTTGGCTAGGGCTTAACTGCGCGATACTTCTGTTCTACCTGGTGTCAACTGGTGGCTAAGCTGGGCTGCAAGATCCAACATGACTTCACTGGTCCAAGAGGGTTCAAGATGACTTCACTCACATGCCTGGAGTTGACAGGGAGGACTAGAAGCCTAGACTCAACTGGGACCCTCTCCTTCCTCCATGGAGTGTCAGGATGTCTCCAGGTGGTTTCTAAGCAAGGTATCAGACTTCTTACAAGGAAACTCAGGATTCTAAGAGTCCCAGGTGGAAATTGCTAGTCTCAAAGCTAAGTCCGCCAAACTCTATTGGTCCAAGAAGTCATACACCATCCATTATTCAAGGTGATGGGATATGGATTTTTACCTTGATAGGAGAAATATCAAAAATTTTGTGGCTATGCCTTCACCTAGTAGGCATCATTAGGAAGTGACATTTCACTAAAGACTTGAAGAAGGTGAGAGAATTGGCCAGGGGATATTTGGGAGAATAGAGTTGCAAAGAGAAAACAACAGGGCAACATTCCCTAGTCAGGACTGTGTCAGGCATTTCAATGTGACTGAAATAGAATGCGCAGGGGAAGAATATTAAATGGAATATGAGAGAGAATGGGGAGGGGATGGATTCCCAGCAGATCCTATGAGTCTTGTAGCCATTTAAGGACTTTGGATTTTACTATGAGTGAATGGTGGATCACTGAGAATTGAACACAGGTATGACATATGACTTATCTTTTAAAAGGATTATTCTAGCTGATATGTTGATAATAGTCTATTGCACTTATTTAAGCAAGAGATCACACTTGCTTAGACAAGCATAGTAGAAATAGAGGTAGTGATGAGTGATTGGATTCTGGATTTATTAACAATTTGAAGTTTGGTATAGGATTTTTAATGGCTTGAATGTGGAATGTGTATGATCAAGGGAAAAGTAGAGCATGGTTGCAAATATCTTAGCCATACCTGGCTGGGTGCGTGGTTCATGCTTGTAATCCCAGCACTTTGGGAGGCCAAGGTGGGCAGATCATTTGAGGTCAGGGGTTTGAGACCAGCCTAACCAACACGGTGAAACCCCGTCTCTACGAAAACTACAAAAAAATTAGCCAGGCATGGTGTCGCATTCCTATAGTCTCACCTACTCGGGAGGCTGAGGCAGGAGAAGCACTTGAACCCAGGAAGTGGAGGTTGCAGTGAGCCCAGATCATGCCACTGCACTCCAGCCTGGGTGACAGAGACTCATTCTCAAAAAAAAAAAAAAAAAAAAATTTAGCCATAGCAGCTGGAAGAATTAATTTACAATCATCTAAATAAAGAAAATTCCAGATAGAGTAAGTTTAAGAGAAAAATTGAGGATTCTGTTTTGGACATGTTAAATTTGGGATGGATGTTAGCTATCCTAGCAGAGATGTCAAGCAGGAACAAGGAAGAGAGAAGAGTGTGAAATTCAGAAGACACTCTTGACTGAAGATATTAAAAATATGATAGGTGGTCCATGTTTTTAAAGGCATAGACTGGATGAGATCACAGGCTGTGGTATATTTCAGCATTAGGAGGGTGGAAGAAAATGGAATATCAGAATAGAGACGAAAAGAAGTACTGAATGAGGAAAGAGGAAAACAAAGAGTGTGATGAAATGGGGGGTCAAATCAAGAAAGTATTTCAATGAAAAAAGTGCCTCATCAAATTATGTCAAACTCTGCTCATAGGTCAAATAAGATGAGAATTAGCAATTGGATATTGGAATCAACAGCATGCACATCATTGGCGACCTTGACGAGAGGAACTGGGGACAAAGAATATGGATAACTCTTTCAAAGAATTTTTGTTGGGAAAAATTCAGCAGAGTGGTAAAAACTGCAAGATAAGAGAAAGAGGGAAGAATTGATGGACAATGTTCTTGAATAAACAGAGGGCTTGAGTCTAGGGCAAAATGAAGAAAATGGCTTTAGATGGGAGCTGTAGTAACATGGGGAAGATAGAATCTATGGGTGCAGACTCAGGAACATGGGTTTTAGTAGATCTAATGCTAGGAACATGTGAAAATTCTAATTATTGAAAGAAGAAACAATGGTGTCAGCTGAATATGAGGATTGAGGAAGAAGCGCTGCTTGGTTTGAAGAGAAAGGGGAAGGTGTAAACTATCATAGGAAAGTGGGAAACTGAATAGATCAGGGAGTGGTATGGTTTGATTCTGTGTCCCCATCCAAATCTCATCTCGAATTGTAATCCCCACGTGCCAAGGGAGGGACCTATAATCCTCATATATCAAGGGTGGAAGGTAATTGGACCGTGGGGCAGTTCCCCTCATCCGGTTCTCATCATAGTGAGTGAGTTCTCATGAGATCTGATGGTTTTATAAGTGTTCGACTGTTCTTCTTTCATGCTCTCTCTCCTGCCACCTTGTGCAAAAACTACCTGCTTCCCTTTCCACCATGACTGTAAGTTTCCTGAGGCCTCCCCAGCCATGCAGAACTGTGAGTCAATTAGACCTCTTTCCTTTATAAAGTACCCAGTCTCAGGGAAGTTCTTTATAGCAGTGTGAAAACGGATTAATACAGGGAGATATACAGCATAACTGCTGGCAACATTAAGAGCCACCTGAGGTTGCAAACTACAAAAAAAAAAATCCTAAGCCCTGTACCAACTGAATGGACACCGACCTTGGCCAAGGGGACCCCAGAAAAGCCTTAAAGCAGTTCCCAGCTAAGATGGGACAGGAGGTTGGACATACCTCGTTATACCCTCTCCCTTTTGCAGTTTAGACACAATTGACCAGCATTAGTAAAATAGAGATCATGAGACTGACAGAACAGACTCTTCGTGGCAATAAGATACCAAATTATAAACAGGACCTAAGGCATGTCAGGCAAGGGTTAAGTCATGCACCCCACATTTCCAAGAATAAACTATGTTCTAAAGGCCGCAAGGTTTTTTTTCTCTAGCAGCTAAACAAGCACTGGCCTTGATAAGCAATATTAAAACAATTGCAGCTGATCCATTGCCAGACGCTGACTGAACCCCTGTTCCGCCAGCCATAACCACCGCTTTTATCAAACAGGAGACAATTTCAGAAACTTTCTCCACGTAAAAAGACCACCAACTAGACCATGGGCTGGTTCTGGAACGTTTAGAGAGGTTGTGCACTTGCATGCTTTCATGTCCTAAAAAGATCTTAAGTCCCCACTCCAAAGTGAACATGGGCCACATATTACATGTATGTTTATTCAATAAAAATGTCTCAGGACCACCTTCATGAATGCTCCTCCAGTAATTTGAATACATATGTTTAGCCAACTGTTCAGCATAAAGCTCTTACCCCAACCCCACCTTCTTTGAAGACTTGTCTCTGATCTTGGCCTGAGGCATGCTTCCCAGCCTGTAGGATGGCAACTGTAATCCTTTACAGAAAATAAAAGTCTTCTTTTTTTAAAATTATATATTGTGCGTGGGGTTTTTTTTAATATTTATAAGGTTCATGGCCATGAATTTAAAGTAGGACCAGTAAGCAGTTTTGTTTTTCCTTCAGCCATTTTCAGCTGCACTGGTGCAGGTAAAGGATAGATCTAGAGTTGGATTTAACTAAGGTTGTGGTTTTGCCAAAGTAGTACGACAAAGTGAGAGAGGGCAAAGTTGAGTGCATACGCATGTAAATAATTTTTTATTTTTGGAGACAGGGTCTCACTGTGTCACCCAGGAGGCTGGAGGGCAGTGGTGCAATCTCAGATCTTGGCTCACTGCAGCCTCAACCGCCCAGGCTCAAGCGATTCTCCCACCTCAGCCCCCTGAGTAGCTGAGGCTACAGGTCTATGCCACCATGCCCAGCTAACTGTTTTGTATTTTTTTGTAAAGATGAGGTTTCGCCATGTTGCCCAGGCTGGTCTCAAACTCCTGAGCTATGGTGTTCCGCCCACTTTGGCCTCTCAAAGTGCTGGGATTACAGGTGTGAGCCACCATGCCCAGGCACAAGCAAACAATTATAATGATCTAATAGCATGTAATTTGGCAAGAAATTGAAGAGAGGAGGACATCAAGGGGACAAAGGGCAGTGGAAGTGGTAGATGAGTAGACTGGAATCCCCATGGAATAGGAAAACTGTTAAAGTCAGGATACTAGAGGAAGTGAAGTGGAAAGGACGGTGGAGGAGGTGGTGATCAGAGAGCGAGATGTACAAGGCCAAAATTATAGAGGTTGCAGCAGTTGTTATGACAAGGTTAGACTGTGACTATGAGTGCTAGAGGTAGGGTCGGGAGGAGTTTAAGGTGTTTAAAAGATCATTTATGTATTTACTGAAATCACCTAGAATATGTCATAGTTTTGGTAAGATTAATGAGCCAGACTCTAAAATGATCATGAAATGAGAGGGAAAGGGTGATAGAATGAAGGTCTCCTCCTCCCACTGTATCTACTGCTATCTGTTGATAGGTTTTCTCTCTTATCAACAGACTGAACACTGGCATTTTGCATCTTATGTACTTTTTCCCTACTGGAAGAAAATCTCAACTCTGGGGAACAGCAGTCTTTATCAAAATCCCAAGGCTTTCCTATGTTCCTGATGTTTCAAATGTCGTTCACAAAGGCCCAGACTTCCTGTTTTCGGAATGCACCCCAGTTCTATAAGGAGTACCTTCAGCCTCAGAACAGTCACCTGATTCACTGGCTCTGGAGCCTACTTTTGTCAGAGGATCCACCCTATTTTTTCATAGTACAAACTTCTCTCACCAACAGCCACTTCCATTATCCTGAAGTCAAAAGCAGGAAGAGATAAGACACCTGCTCAGTTTGCTTATCACCAGCAATGCCATGGTAGAGTCTTAAGCACGACAGGCATGTTTACTAGATTAATGCATTAGGAAGACCATTCTGGTTACATTTTGGAAAACAGCTTAGAGGAGGAATAGAGGCAGGGAGACAAACTAGATGGCTGTTGCTATAACCTAGGTTAAGAGACAGCTTACCTAGATTGATCTAGGTTGGTGGCTGTGGAAAACAGGATAAAGACATTCCAAATTAATTCTAGTTTCCAGAACTCATGTTAATCTTTCTCATCTGGGGATTTGCAGTTAAACCTTCTGCTTAGAAAATTCTTCCTCATTGTTCAATTTCCACTTATGAGTAAGAACACGCGGTGTTTGGTTTTCTGTTCGTGTTTAGTTTGCTAAGAATGATGGTTTCCAGCTTCATCAATGTCCCTGCAAGGGACATGAATTCATCCGTCTTTATGGCTATATTCCATGGTGTATATGTGTCGCATTTTCTTTATCCAGTCTATCATTGATGGGCATTTGGGTTGTTCCAAGTCTTTGCTATCGTGAATAGTGCTGCGATAAGCATACATGTGCATGTATCTTTAAAAAATGATTTATAATCTTTTGGGTATATACCCAGTAATGGGATTGCTGGGTCAAATGATATTTCAGGTTCTAGATCCTTGAGGAATCGCCACACTTTCTTCCACAATGGTTGAACACACGGACACATGGAGGGGAACCTCACACACAGGGTCTTGTCGCGGGGTGGGGGGCTAGGAGAGGGAGAGCTTTAAGAGAAATACCTAATGTAGATGACGGGTTGATGGGTGCAGCAAACCACCATGGCACATGTATACCCATGTAACAAAACTTCACGTTCTGCACATGTATCCCTGAACTTAAACCATAATAATAAATAAATAACTGAAAGTTCTTCCTCACCCTTCTTGCCTAGCCCTTACTCTTCCTTTTGATTTCAGTACAGATGTGATTTCCTCTGGGAAACATTTCTTATGCCTCAAGAGCAGCTTGACTTCCCTGTGTGGCTATGGCCTCCTGTGCTTATCTGTATCAAGTCACGTCTTCCAATTATTATTTACCCGTATCCCAGTTTCTTAAACAGTGGCATTGACATTCTTGATTAGCTAATTCTTATTTGCAGGGGACTGCCCAACAAATAAGTTGTTTGGCAGCATTCCTAGCCTCTACCCGCTAGATGCCAGTAGTACTCACCCTTTTCCTTCCTCCAACCTGTATAGTTGTGTTTGCGACAATCATGTCTCCAGACAGTCTTATGTCTCCTGGGGGCCAAAACTGCCTCCAGGTGGGAACCACTGACCTAGAAAAATGTATCGTTTCCTAACAATTGCCCTACCTCTGGACATTTAGGTTATTCCCATGTTTACTACAGATTTGAGATTAACATTATGTGCGTGAATCATCAATAATTCCAAAAAGTGAACTAAGAGGGTACATAAATCATACCAATCTTACCTTTCCATCTGTAGTTCCTGCATAGTAGATTCACCGTAACTTTTCAGTATTGAGCTTTTTCACATTAAAAAATACAAGCTCCACTCATTACAATTTAAAAAAAAATGAAACTCTTCTGGTTTATTTCGCTATCAATGAGGATGGGCATCTTTTGAAGCATTTTACTTAATGTCTTTGTTTTTTAAATGGCTAGAGTTCAAACTTCCAAATTCACAAAAAAATTCTAACACTTCTCAATTAAAATTCAAATGTTAGTGTTTACCATGTACAGTACTGTGGTCAGGGTACTAGGTGATAGATACTACAGTAAAAACAGAAATGGTGTCTGCTTTGAGAGTTTACATTCTAGAGAGGCATGGTCCAATATGATAGCCACCAGCCACAAGTGATCACTGAATACTTGAACTGTGGCAAGTTCAAATTGAGAAGTGCACTGTAAGTGAAAAATATGTGCTTGGTATGGGGAAAAAATATGAAATACCTAACTTTATACTGGCATGTCCATATGATACGTTAGATATACTGGGTTAAATAAAACATGTTTCTGAAATTAATTTTGAATATACATATATATTTTTATATATTAAAAATATCTTTTAACCAGTCAAGTGACTCTCTTATTTTAAATGTTAAAGAACAGTGGGCAAAGCACAGGCACATTTGGTGGTCAATTTTTGTTAATTTTCTCTGTCTGTCTATCTAAAAGGAGACAGGATCTCACTCTGTTGCTATCTATCTATCTATCTATCTATCTACCTATCTATCTATCTAAAAGGAGACAAAATCTCACTCTGTTGCCCAGGCTGGAGTGCAGTAGCATGATCACAGCTCACTGCAGCCTCAAACTCCTGGGCTTAAGCAATCCTCCTGCCCCAGCCTCCGGAGTAGCTGGGATTACAGGTGCAAGCCACCATACCCAGCTCATTTAAAACATTTTTATAGAGATGGGATCTCACTTTGCTGCCCAGGCTAGTCTCAAACTCCTAGCCTCACGCAATCCTCCTGCCTCAGCCTCCTAAAGTGCTTGGGATTACAGGTATGAGCCACCACATCCAGACCACAAATAGTTTTTAAACTGTTCAAAATATTTTAAAAATACATATGGAAAAGAACCTTGAAGTAACATTTATCAGCCACACCAGTTTCACAAAATCAGGTATTGCTACCTACTAGGTTGGTGCAAAAGTAACTGCGGTTTTTGCCATTAAACGTTAAAAGGGCAAAATAAATAAATAAATAAATAAATAAATAAATAAATAAATAAATAAATAACTTTTGCAAGGACCTATTAGTATGTATCAAACTGTAGAAAATTTCACTTTTAATTTTAAAAAATCTAACATTTATTTTGATGCTTACACTACAGTTTTACTCTAATGTTCCTTAAATCACATTTAAGCAAAAAATGAGAAACTGGTCCGTTTCTACCTCCCCTATCAAGTTAAAACTCATTTACTTACACTTTTGTACTTCAGAAATGTGTCGTCATCTCTACTTAAGGACACTACTATACAATAATCACAGCTATGAAGAATGAGGTGGATCTAATGTATTAAGATGTCACAGATGATGTGAAAAAAGGCAAGTTATAGAACAGTGCATAAAGCAGAAACTATTTTACAGCCACATTTGTGTGTTCCTGTACATACACGTGCATAGCACAAGACTGGGAAGAAAGATATCAAATGTTTTTCAGTTGTAGATGGTGTGGAAGTTCTTTCATATTTCACATAATATACTTTTAACTCTTCTGTATTTTTTATTGTTTCAATTGGGACATTTTTTAATTTACAAAAAGAATTTTAAAAACACGACAAAGATTGCCAATAAATACATTTTCATCACAAGAAGCCATCATCTCCACAATCTTTTAAAATCTTTTATGATTGCGACAAAAAAAGTATAAAAATTAAAGTATACAAAACTGAAAACCGTTCGATTGTAACATTACAGAGACTTATTTTTTATTAAATTTTCTTTAGTACACATGATTCTCATCTTAGTTGAGACAGGGTCTGGCTCCGTAGCCCAGGCTGGAGTGCAGTGGCACGATCTCAGCTCACTGCAACCTCCGCCTCCTGGGTTCAAGCAATTCTCCTGCCTCAGCCTCTCAAGTAACTGGGACCACAGGCGTGTGCCACCACACCAGGCTAATTTTTGTATTTTTTGTACAGAGGGGAGGTCTCACTATGATGCCCAGGCTGGTCTCAAACTCCAGGGCTCAAGCGATCCTCCCACCTCAAACCTCTCAAAGTCCTGGGATTACAGGTGTGAGCCACCTTGCCTGGCCTTACAGACTTTTTTTTTTTTTTTTTTTTTTTTTTGAGGCAGAGTCTTGCTGTCGCCAGGCTGGAGTGCAGTGGCGTGATCTCGGCTCATTGCAACCTCTGCCTTCCAGGTTCAAGCTATTCCCCCGCCTCAGCCTCCCAAGTAGCTGGGACTACAGGCGCATGCCACCACGCCTGGCTAATCTTCTGTATTTTAGTAGAGACGGGGTTTCACCATGTTGGCCAAGATGGTCTTGATCTCCTGGCCTTGTGATCCACCCGCCTCGGCCTCCCAGAGTGCTGGGATTACAGGCGTGAGCCACCATGCCCAGCCTACAGAGACTTTTAAAAGCAAAACTAGTTCCTGCGATGGAAAAAGGTGCTCTTCTCTAGATCTGAAATTTGACCCGACTGAAAATTATAGGAAATACTTGGGTCAGTAAAACAACACATGGTCTGTTGCCCACCAAACAGCTATCTTCCAAACTCCCTACGAACTCCTACCCACCAACTTCATCCAGAACCTGGAAGTTGTTCCCCTTTTTCTGAGCAGCTATTCATCAAGGGGAGGTCATTCTTAATTTCAAGGGCAAATCTTCATGGTCTAAGCCAATCATAGGAGCTTTATTCCCTTTGAAAAGTGATTGCTTTGGAGATAATACACATTTTGCTGTGGCCACGAGAGCAAGTGAATGGGGGCAGGTGAAATCTTCCTCTTATAAAAAAGAAAAAAAAAAAAAGATATTTCAGCCTCTTATCATCCACCACCTGGAACCTTTGCGGTCACTTTGGAGCCATAAGGGGAGACATCAGACTCACTTGTTGAGAATGGCAGTGAAAGGTAGAAGGTACTAAGGCTCTTGATGACACTGTTCAGCTGCTGAATTAGCCAATCTAGGAACTGCCCTCCACCTAGACTCCTGGTTCTCAGGCACCTCAATCCCAAAGATTCTACAATTGTTTTTGACTGTTAAAATAATCCAGACACAGAATTTGAGGAAATAAAACGTTTATTGAGTAAATGTTTATTTAGTAACAGCAACACATAGTTTCTCAAGAAGAGGGTGAACTGAAAACTCCTCTAAGGCAGGACGAAGCAACTTTCCATTATTCTTAGTTTAGACCAGAATCTTTAATTTTATATTCTCCTTTAATAACTGTCAAAATACACCAAATACTTAGAGGAAAATATTCACAGTATACCAAAACATTTTAACATAAAGAGCAGTGTTAAGAGTAGTATTCTCTACATACCACAGTATACAATGATGCCTTCCTGCAGGTTTAGAACTATTACTACTCAAAATATTAATACATTTATGCAAAATGATTGGGAAAATTGAAATACCTGCAACCTTTTCCAGTTTCTGACTTCAGGAACAGGCACAAACCACCATCCTCCTCACAGATCTTCTGTTACGGCATCCATCAAAAACCACTGGTCCAGCTCTCAAATATTGATGACAATACATGTGATGCATGCGTGCTCTGCTAAGTTTTGAACAGATAACATATTCTATAGCAATGCTCAAGCCCTGGATTATTTTTGCCTGACAAAAATAATATTCCAATATTCCCTGAAGAGGTTTTATAAAAAGGTTGAAAATGGCTGTTTCTCATAGTCAAAGCCAATTTCCTTTATTTTTTGAGACAGGGTCTCGCTCTGTCACCCAGGCTGGAGTGCAATGGTGCAATCTTGGCTCTCTGCAGCCTCAAACTCTTGCACTCAAGCAATCCTCCTGCCTCAACTTCCTGTGTAGCTAGGACTGCAGGCAAACACCACCACACCGGGATAATTTTTTAATTTTTTTGTAGAGATAGGGTCTCACTTTGTCACCTAGGCTGGTCTCAAACTCCTGGGCTCAAGCGATCCTCCTGCCTCGGCCTCCCAAAGTGCTGGGATTACACGCATGAGCCACCACACCCAGCCAATTTACTTTTTAATAGAATATACACTGTTGCATTCTATCTTCATGATTTTTTACAAGAGGTGCTATAGTGTGCTATGTGTGTAAATATTCAGATCCTGTATATAAACTAAATATAATCAAAGGTTCCACATCAGTTCTTAAGTTTGATATTTAAATGTCTGACCAGGGACCCTCCAAATAGTATTCACAGTATTAATGGTGAGAGAAATTTTCATTTCTATTTTTTCCTATCTTTTCAAAGTCCCATTAAACATTTGAAATTACTGGTAGAAATGAGGTGATAATAAATATTTTCTATTTAAAAGTTTGACATTGATTTGCAATCCACTTTAAACTGTTACATCCAATATGCTATTCTGTTTTTCTCATGAGTCTTTCATTGCTAGATATTTGAATAACATATTAATTTGTTTTTTAAAAAAATTTTTCTTGTACTATTTTTAGACTTCTGTCTTAAGTTTATATAATTTAGTTTGTAAAACCTAGTTTCATGTTTAATGAATTAAGAAACAACAACATCAGAACAGTTTAGCCAGACTTTAATAGGCAAAAAAGGGTTGCTTTGGCAATTTATAAAAGAATAACTGTTATAATACAAATCTTTATTTAATCTACTTTATTAAATATTAAAATGCAATCAGGCAATTATTGTTTTAAGACACTTGAAATTGCATTTAATAAATGGATAACTGCCCCACATCTGACATATTGCACCCCTACTTTTCTTCTCTACTCTAAGGAACCAAAAAAATTATTTTAAAAAACAAATCAGTGGTCTTTCTAAAAACATCTCAAAGAGGTTCTGACTACTACTAAAGTATTTATTAAATACAAATATCTGAAAAATAAGACAACCAATAATATCTTTTAAGGTATTTCTGCTGTCTTTTGTTCTCTTAAATCTACTCAGAACGGTTCAACTGAAAGTATCCAGACTGAGGAATAAATAGGTGTAATTTATTGCTTAATTTGCCATCCAAGGCTGGACAGTGATTCCCAAACCTGGCCTCTCAGCAGTATCATCTGGGAAAACTGCTGCAACACATTCCTGGGCCCTCTTTAGACCTAATGAAGCAGTCCCCTCCACTTCCAACCTCCACTGGGGAATATGTAGTTAGTCTTGCAGTCTAACACTTGCGATGGCTAAAACGATAAAGTTAAAAAGGAAGATACTTGTATTTCCACAGGTCCTAGCTCACAAACTGGGATCCAGTGGGGGGAAAAACAAAAGACATAAAATGTTGAATTGGCACTAAATGATCAGTGAGTAGGGTGACTGGGAAACAACTCTAGTACTAACAAACCAAATACAGCAGGCCCTGCTGCCCCATTCCATGGAAGTCAGCACCTTTCCTGACCCCAGAGAGCCTAGGCAAGCAAACTGATGTAGTGTGAGGGCTACAACTCAAAAAGTAAATGTTTCCACACCATTTCTCTCCATCTCTACTTCTCAATTTTCCATACACTCATTCCACCTTTTCTCTTACTCTGCCCTTTGCCTTTCCCATTCTTACTCCTTTCTCTTTCCTCACCCCTTTTCTCACTTCCTCTCTTTTCCTTCTTTTTTGATGTAGTTACATCACTCTTTTCTTCTCTACTTTCTCTTCCTGAAAAACTCTTCCTTACATAAACAAATTCATACTGGAGATCCATGTCAGAAAACATTCAGCCTGAGTAAACTGAACGCTCTGTACAGAAAACAACAGAACAAAACAGAACTTCAACAGTAACACTGGCATGGCATAATATAAACCATGCACAATGCTTCCAAATCCATTCTCTCTTCTGAGTCTCATCTTGTGAGGTTTGAAGGGTACACTGATTGTACTTAAAAACCTAAGGCACAGAGAAAGTTAAATAACATGCCTGAGTTGCTAAGAGGAGAATCCAGATCTAGTTCACAATCTGGTCTTCTTTTCACTATACCAGTAACATCTGACTGGAGGCAAGATGAGAGAGCAATGAGTAGGCACTAATGTTATTTCAGGGCCTTAAAACCCTTATATATTATGAACTACTCTTCATTAGAAAAAAGTATGCGTTTTCTTAAAGCGTAAATCACAATATACATTTTTAAAGGTTTCCCAAGTTCTTTTCTACTTCATACAAATGAAGTTTGACTGCATTTTAAAGGCATCCCACTTTGGTAATACTGTAGCCCAGAGATAGTTCTGAGGTCAGAATACATAGACTCAAATAATAAATCATGTAATTTATATAAACTGCATAGATACACTATGTTTTATGAAAGACCATTTATATGAAAATGGAATACGTTCTCTAAGTTGTCCATCTACAATTTAACCTCTCATCAACTCCAAGAACTGCATTTCTTTAGAATTCAAAAGAATTACCTTGTCTAAAGATAAATTCAGAAAATTCATTTAAAAATTATCATACATCCTTTGTGATACCTTTAATTTTAGGTAGAAACAGTGCCTAAAAGACAGCTTTCACTATAATTCAACTTATGGTAAAATGATCAATTAGGTCAGGTCTAAATAAACCAGATGAAGAACCTTCAAACTGATCCACAATGTAGTGTGTGTGACAGTGTAAATAAGCCACAACATGAGTGAGACTACAGCATACAGTCCAGTTGGATTAAACTGTGACCACGCTCTACACAAGTCCCAATCAATTAGAGCCCATGGGGCTGAGATTCTCCGTTCACTGAGGAAACTGTATCTTATCAAACTTACTAATATAAATTCATATCTTGTCATTAACCCCAAATGCTTCCTCTAATATTTCAAAATCACATTTATAATCCACCAACTGTGCCAAGAATTGTGGTATCCTAACTTCAACTTTCAAGTTGGCAAAATAATTTCCAGTGGTTCTCAAAGTAGCTAACATCAAAGTCGTCTGAGGTGATTGCTAAAAGCAAAATCATCATGCGACTTATATTGTTGATTCTAACAAACCAACCAGAAGATGGCATATTTGAGATAATCAGGGAAATTTGCTTAAGGACTGGCTATGAGATGAAGCCGAAGGACTGCTGCTGCCTTTGTTAGGTGTGATATCATGGTATCTACCCAAAGTGTTCACAGCAGTCAAATAACACGATGTCTGGGATTTTAAGATACTTAAGCAAAGAAAAAAATGACAAATGAAGCAAACATGGTAAGATAGTGGTGTCAGATCTGGATGTTGAGTACCAATGCACTATTCTAGTTTTGTATAATTTTTAAATCTCTTCATTAAAAAGTTTTTTTACAGACTCCCTCCTAGACACAGCATGCCAGAGTCTCCAAAGGCCTAGCTCAGGAATCTATTCTTAAGCTCCCAACAAGAATCTTATATAGTCAGGCAGGCAATGATCATTATTTGAGGACCATCAGAAATGATCTAATACATACCCTCCAAACTTCACATTTTTAGTATTTTCATTTTCTACTCAGTAAGTTCAATTTCACAGTTTCTTATATCCACCATGGCATTCTGCCAAGGAACTACAACTCGTGTTCTCTAAACCCATCTGTTCTAAGAATGTTGGACTGGTTATCAACTTCTAATGCACCCTGCTTAAACTTTCCTCTCTCAATTTGTCCCTGACTGACCTGCAGACGACAGAACAACTGTACTAACCATCTCTTTCTGCATATTCCATGTCCCCACAGAGGTCACTGTGTCTTCACAAAGCTAACTGCCACAATTTTCACAAGTGATATTTTTCCTTCATGATTTTCCATTTTCTACTTGAGCATTAAAATATCAGGGAGAAAAAGAAGATAACCATATAGATAATCATATTGTTGGTAAAATAAGATATGTGCCCCAGCATAGTATATGCTAAGTATTCAGAATCTATAGTTATATTAGCTAACAGGTCAAGAATGCCAAAGAAGCAATTTCTCAAGATCTAAAAAAATTAACTGTCTTAGGTGATATTCAAAAAAGGAAGATACGCGCATCAACCCAATTAAAACCACATTTTCTATAGCTGGATGTAACAATCTTATTCCAAATCATCCACTTAAGTTGTTTAACTTACTTAAAGTAAGGCTCTAGACATTTGCTTCTTCAAAAGTATCTTGCAAGGCTGTTATGAGGTAGAAGACAAGTTTAAATGGACCACATTTTTCTACTCCATTGTAACTAAAATTACTACTCACAGGAAGTATATAGCTTATACATTTTGGTCCATCACATTTTCCACCATCATATGAGTATACTCTTAAGGTTCTCACTTTATCATTAGCATAATATATTTTGCTTCCAGAATGCCCAGTAAAGCTGACATTTTTCATTTAAAGTGATAAAAAAAAATTCCCCAAATATCTACTTAACAATCTTAGATCTGAGTTTTGGCAAGACAGTTTAATGCATACAAAATGAAACACTACATTTCTCACTCTCTCTCTCTCACACACAAACACGCACACACAGATTAAAACCCCAAAGTTTTCAGTATTTTTCCTCTACCTTGCACAGCTCAATTTTTAACATGCAGCTTACTTGTAATCTAAAAATAATCTTAAACGTGATTGTCATAAAAATATTTTAAAACAGAGATGAAATGTATAAAGGCACATATAGATTGTCAATGGTTATATCAGTTACATCACATTTCTTTAGAAACAGAACTGTTTCTGCTCCTGTAAACAAACTTTTTTCTCACACATTTAAAGTGAGGTTAGTGCTGACATAAAATTATTGCTCTACTCACAGTCTTGAGTGTTTGCACTGTTTGAGGTACATTTTCTCCATCTACACACCCCTACCACCACTCTTGAGAGTATGAGTCAACAGAAGTCTGCAGGTTAAAACCATTCAATAATATTTTCATCAATACTGGAATGACAGCAAGTAACATTACAAAACATCAGAGATAAAAAATGTTTCATTGTTGAGGCCTAAGATTTTAACTTATTCTTCATTACCTGAAAATACTGCTTATTTAACTTCTTTAGGAAAAAAAAATTATTCTGGAGATGAGTAATTCCTTCCTGAATACTTCATCCAAGACGATTCCTTCACACTTATCCTCTGATTCTTTGTTTTCATCCATTTGATTTAGCAGTCACCAAGAATCACTTTTCCTTTGGTGATCTGGCATAACGATCTCTTACACTTTTTGCTAGTTGTTTGATAAATATTTTGTAAATTTTTCCACAGTATGTATGCACTGTTTTTTGTAGTTCCAGTTCTAAAGGTTTTAATAAGGAACGGATGTTGTCATCTTCAAAAGAACACTAGAGAAAGAAAATTTTAAAAAATAAAAAATTTAAAAGGCAAAGGTACATATATAAATTCAATTATTTTCCAAACTTCTTCAATCAGTTTAACATGAACGATCTCCATTTTATGTCTCACAGAAATTAGATGTTTAACAAATATTTTCAATAAATTAAACAAAACTATTAACTCCCATTAAAGAAAGACAGCCACGGTAAATGTCCAGGGGAATCCTGGAGAACATGCGCAAGGGCAGAGAAGACTGAAATACTGGTTAAGACGACAACCAAAAGCCCTGTAAGTATCTGGACGAAACTAATAAAAGGTGGACTGGCTAAAAGAAGAGCTTTACCACACACCACACCCGCGTCCCACCTTTTAAAAACCACTCTGGCAATAATACTGCTGAGGCTGGAATGGAAGGAAATGAAGGAAAGGCATATGGTGGGAGGAATGCAAGATGATAACATAGCTCAGCATTTCCCACAGAACTCTAACCGCACAGAAGGATCCCAACAATAAACACATTTGAAAACTGCTAAATATTAGGCACTCTTCATGGGGACTCAGACTGGCACAGGAAAAAGTCTAAAAAGTAAAACAGAAAATAAATCTGTTAAGTGTTGTCTGACCTGTTTGTCCCAAGATATATTTTTGGCTGGAGTCCTTCTTTTACTATAAAATATACTAATATTGAGAAATATATTTTGGAAAAGGCTGTGGTAGTAAAGTGGAAATTAGATGTAATCTTTGTATTTTCAACCAGGTATTCTGTGATTTAGTATTTTCAACTAGGTGTATTTTCAATTAGAAAGATGGGGCGGGCTTAAAAGTAGAACATTTTATATGGAAGTTGAAGTTGGTGAAAAATGCAAAATCACAAAGGAAATTCAGAACCAGAAATCTCCCAGGTTATCCCTAAGGTTCACTAGCACGCTGAGGGAGAGGAAATGAAAGCACCACCCCAAGCACACTTAGTGAGTCTGCAGGAAGCTACAGTCAATCTACAGAGAAGAGGATGAAGTTGGATGTTTGTTTAAACCATGGGTTTTGTCACTGTAGAGATGCAAAGAGATCCTAAACTTTGGCATCTTTTGAGCAAGAAAAACTGTAAGCATTAACTGCATAAAACCATCACCCTTGGAGTGATTTTTAAAAATCAATCACACATACTCAAGATAAACGCTAAAACTGTTTTGAAGATAAAAGTTTTAAAAAGTGACGGGGAAACTTAGCCAGGAACAATGTAATAAAAATAACAATAGCACATAGAGTGCTTGCTACCTACATGCCAGGCACCATTCTAAGAGTTGTATATGACCGCACGTTCTCACTCATAGGTGGGAATTGAACAATGAGAACATTCGGACACAGGAAGGGGAAAATCACACACCGGGGCCTGTTGTGGGGTGGGCGGAGCGGGGAGGGATAGCATTAGGAGATATACCTAATGTAAATGACGAGTTAATGGGTGCAGCACACCAACACGGCACATGTAACAAACCTGCACGTTGTGCACATGTACCCTAGAACTTAAAGTATAATAAAATATATATATATATAAAAGAGTTGTATATGTATTAACATATTTAAGCCTCATAATAACTTTATAATACAGGTAACATCTCCATCTGACAATGAAACAACTAAGGCAAGGAGAGAGGATTTTCTCATAGTTATAAATCCAGTAAGTGGTTAAGCCAGGATTCCGTCCCAACAGTCTAGCTCCAAAAGTCCATGCACTTAATTAACCACCAGACAGCACTACTTATCCAAACATTAAGCAAACAACACCATGCCAAGTCAGTTCAAAAATCCTGTTGAAGGACGAAGCTCAATGAATGGTGGAAATCTGGGGAAAGTGCTGTATTGTAAATAGATACACAAATTTTGGGAGGTTAAAAGTGTAGCCAGCTTGAAGAAGGTAAACTTCATCAAGTGATACTGTCAAGAAATATTTCAATGTGCACAAAAAACACTTGAACAACTGGTTGAGTGGTGGAAAATTATGGGAAGCCCAAATTACTGTGATCGTTATTTTTACTATATGACAATAAAATGAAAACACCATGAAAGCATTTAAGAATAGAGGAAGACTATTGATTCCCAGGAGTATGTAGTACTCGAGATTTTCTTTGTCTTCATGTGATTTAAATCCCAGTGTTTGTGGTTAAAAAATGTTTTCTTCTTCACTGGAAAAAAAAAAAAGCCATTTGATGAATATTTTCTTAAATAAAAACAGTGTCTCATTAGTTAGACCTCTTTCTGTCCATCATATGAAAAAAGCAATTTGACCTTTAAGGAAGAAGATAAATTTCCAAAATTTCCACCTGTATAAATATAGCCTAAAGACACTGCATTCTGCCATTCACATAATCTGCAGTGCCTGCGTATTTGTGCAGTACATAACCTACATCTAGGTGTCCCTTTCCCAGAGGCCACACGTGCCCTTACCTGACTCCAGACTTCTTTTCATACTATATACTATGCCTGACTTGTCCTTACCTTTTCTTCTCTGCCTGGTACTCATCATCCTTACAGCTTAGTTCAAATGTCAGCTCCTTTGAGAAGCCTTTCCATGTACAGTTAATCATTCCCTCTTTTCACTGGCACAGGACCCTGTACACTAATTTTTAGGAAGCTCGTGCTTTATACTGTCAGTTGAATGACAGGAAATAATAAGGCTGTGATGACCACAATTAGGCAATTTGAGGTATTTTCAAAAAATTGTACATCTTTGAAAAATACAGGAGAATGGCAGTTCAACAAATCCTAAGTGTTAACTACATGCAAGTCAGTACCATGGGAAGGAAAACATTCAAGACTGCTTTGCAGAGGTAGTTATGCAAATATAAGCAAGGTGTAAAGTAAATCAAAGTTAACAGAAAACATCAAGAAATATAATTCAGAGTGAAATGCGTGATGCAGAAAATACCTTATAGAGCCATAAAATGTTTTGTTCTGATTTTGAATTTGCAATTTTTAAACAATATTTTTATTGACTCAACAACTAATATTTAACAAATGCGCATGGACTATAAAAACAGATTTGCTGGTAGACATAGCCATGAATTCACACTTTAAAGATGGTTCACATTCTTTATAATTCATACTGTTCACTGCATTCCATGGCTATGACTAAGCCTCTGTCTGAAACTTGCATAAATATCCTTGTCTGAATACAATTCTTTTAAAAATTACACTTCTTACTGAATTATAGATAAGGAAATATAAAAACACGAAGCAGGAGCACCATAGAAGACAGATTAACTTCATTAAGTTGAAAAATGAATAGATGTAAGCTGTAGTTAACACAGACCCAAAACAAACACAAAAGATAATTAATCATCTGAAATCCTCTTAAAAATAAGATTTCTTTTTAAAAAATCAAGTGTAATTAATCAACTTAAAACTATTACTCGGATTTTTAAAGGTACACACTTATAAACCAAAGAAAAGATCAAATAAAACCAGGGAAATTTAATTCCCTAATAGATTTTTTTAATACTCAAAGGAAACAAAGGAATCTCAATTTTTATAGGAATGCATTTCTTTTCTATCCTGCAAAGTCTCAGAACCCCCAAGCACTTTTCTTCATTTTTATCACCTTCTGACAACCCCTAATAAAGCATTATTAAGATACAGTATTAATTTCTGAAGGCATACAAGGTCTGCTACATTAAAATGAACATCAACACTAAATTTTATAATTCATCAGTGAATATAGTCATACCATGATAAACTGATTGTTTAGAAGCTGTATCTGTCAAGTTTATAGGACAAGAAACTTAGCTAATAATACACTAAAACTGTAGCCTACATACAATGCTGTTAGCATTTTGTCTACCACCAAGTTTAAGAAACAGGTTTCTGGGAGAAAACTTTAATTCCTTTTCATGGCAGATCATCACCTTAACATGGCATACCACCTCCACATCCACTTCATTTCGGCCCCTGCTGACTTTCATCCATCACTCCAGTCACACTGAACAGATGGATGCCTGACCTCTCCCTGGATCTTTTCACAGCCTCTGAACCTTTTTCTCAGGCAGTTGTCAGCCCAGACTGCCTCCACCCACCTGGAAAACTCTTACTCATTCTTCAGGGCCCACTTCAAAAGCCTCCTCTTCAAGGAGGCATTCCCTGGCCCTTCAAGGCAAAACTGAGACACTCTTTCACAGTTCTAGAACAATCTCTGTCACCATGGATTATAGTGAAATGTTTTTATTCTCACTGCTATTGATGAGGCTATATAGATCAGAGGATTTCAGTCACTAGCAAATAATGAGAACCTAGTAAATGGGGGTCATCAGCTTTTCTTCTGACCCCCACATTTAAACCAAAGTAGCACTTCTATTATTTGCTTTGTTTCCACCCATGTAAGATTAAACAGTGTAGCAGAACAGACAGCATACCTAAATGAGAGTTGAGTGATCACATGTATTAATACTTCTTCCTTAGTAGCAGTGAAATAGCTAACATGGATAGTGATACAGCTTGTTAAGTAACAGCATAAATCCAAACTTCCCCTGGATTTGCCCCAAGTTTTGGTCCTTAACATTCACAGGGATCTGGTTCACGCATCCACCTAGAGGTATACGAAGTATTAATCATGTCCCCCATCAATCCACCCCAATTACATAAAAGGGGACTAATAAGAACAAGAAGAAAAGAGAAAACGGACAATTGGGGGATGGGGGAAGAGAGGGGCAGTATAATTTTTTTCCAAACTCATTATAAAGCAAATGCTTAAAAGACAAAACTTTACTTACAAAAGCAACAAAAAGATAATACTTAAGCATAAACAAGTTATATTCAAAACCTGTAGCAAAAAAAACTGTAAAGCAGGGGTGTCCAATCTTTTGGCTTCCCTAGGCCACACTGGAATAACTGTCTTGGACCACACATAAAATACACTAACACTAACAATAATGAGCTAAGAAAAAAACACACAAAATAAATGTCATAATGTTTTAAGAAACTTTATGAACTTGTGTTGGGCCACATTCAAAGTCATCCTGGGCTGCATGCAGCTCACTGGCCACAGGTTGGACAGGCTTGCTATAAACATTCCTAAAACACAAATGTAAAGACAGCCCTTGTTCTTGGTTAGGATTTCTCAACACCATGAAAACGTTAGCAGTCCCTAAGTTAATATATGAAGCTAATAAACTCCTAATAAAAATATCAATTTTTTTGAGACGAAGTTTCGCTCTTTTTGCCCAGGCTGTAGTGCAATGGAGCGATCTCGGCTCAGTGAAACCTCTATGTCCCAGGTTCAAGCGATTCTCCTGCCTCAGCCTCCCGAGTAGCCTGTAGGGATTACAGGCACGTGCCACGATGCCCAGCTAATTTTTGTATTTTTTGTAGAGACGGGGTTTCACCACTCTGGTGGCCAGGCTGGTCTCGAACTCCTGACCTCAGGTGATCCACCCGCCTCAGCCTCCCAAAGTGCTGGGATTACAGGTGTGAGCCGCTGTGCCCGGCCTAAAAATACCAACACGTTTTTAACTTTTTAATGGAGTTGATACTTATGGAAAAATATACAATAGCTAGGAAAACACTCAAAAAAACAGGCTATAAAGAGGGAGTAGCCCCATCAGATATTAAAACACAGCAAAGCGCCTTTATAATTAAAATAGTGTGGTATTAGTGTACAAATGAACAGACCAATGGAACAAAACAGAAAATTCAGAAATTACAAATGGAATTTATGATAATGTCAGTATCTCAAATCTTCTGGTTAAAGACAGCCTTTTATTTTATTTTATTTTTTAGAGACAAAGTCTCACTATGTTGCCCAGGCTGGTCTCAAACTGCTGGGCTGAAGGAGTTGCCTGAGCTGGTCTTGAATTCCTGAGCTTGCCCACCTTGGCCTCCCAAAGTGCTAGGATTACAGATATGAGCCACTGCGCCCAGCGAAAGATAGATTTTTAAGTAAATGGTGTAGAGACAAAAGGATAGCCATTTGGAAAAGAGTCAAATAGTATCTATTCCTCACCCAATACAAAAGAGTAAATAAATTCCAAACACAGCAAAGGTCTGAATGTAATAAATGAAACAGCATATGGGTGAATTATCCTATAACCTGTTCTGTAACCCAAGCGTAGATTGGAAAAAGCTTTCTGATTACAACTTTAAAAAAAAAAAAAAGGCGGGGGGGTGTTAGGCTAGGTGTGGTGGGTTATCCTGGTAATCCCAGCACTTTGGGAGGCCAAGGTGGGAAGACTGCTTGAGCCCAGGAATTCAAGACTAGCCTGAGCAACATGGCAAAACCTCATCTCTACAAAAAAAAACACAAAAATTAGCCAAGCCTGGTGACATGCACCTGTAGTCCCAGATACTTGGGAGGCTGTGGGAGGATCAACTGAACCCAGAAGGTCAACACTGCAGTAAGCTGTGATTGCACTACTGCACTCCAGCCGGGGTGACAGAGCATAACTCTGCCTCAAAAAAAAAAAAAAAAAAGGGTGAGGCTGGGCTTGATGGCTCATGCCTGTAATCTCAGCCACTATGGAGGCTGACGCTAGCAGACTGCTTGAGCTCGGTAATTCAAGACCAGCCTGAGAAACACAGCAACATCCCCATCTCCATAAAAAATACATAAGTTAGCCTGAGTGTGGTGGCACGTGCCTATAGTACCAGCTACTTAGGAGGCTGAGGTGGGAGGATCGCTTGAGTCCAGGGGACAGGTGTTACAATAAGTCAAGACTGTGCCACTGCACTCCAGCCTGGGTGACAGAGCAAGACCCAGTCGTGAAAAAAAAAAAAAAATTGATAAACTTATTACATGAAAAATTTTATACAAACTGAATGGCATCAAATACCATAAATAAGTCAAATTGGTAGAAAAATATTCACAATGTATATCACAGGAAAAGTACTAATATTCCTAACATACAAAGAACTTTTAACAATTAAAGGGAGGAGAGGGCGAGAAAGCCCAAACGCCCTCATGGTAATAATGATGGTTGTACAATTCTGCAAACATGCTAAAAGCTACTGAATTATACATTTGAAATGGGTGAACTCTGTGGTATATAAATTATGTTTTATTAGTTATTTTTTAAAAACCTATAGAAGAATAGGTGAAATATTTAAAAGAAAATTCACTCCCCAAAGATATAAAAATATTTCATAAATATATAAAAAGATTAAACTTCACTTATAAGAGAAATGCAAATTAAAACTACACTAAGATACCATTTCTCACCCATCAGAATGACAAAATTTTAAAAGCTTGATACTATACTCTGTTGATGAGGATGCGGGGAATAGACCGTCTCACAAATCATTGGTAGGAATACAAACAATCCCTGTGGAGGAACACAGGTAATAATTTCAATCCAATAATCCCACTTCTAGGAATTTACCATGAAGATTCACCTTCCAACAATACAAGTATATATACAAGTATATATACACTAAGCTACCTTTTGTGTAAGAAAATGGAAATTACAAAACATGCATACATCTGCTCATCTTATTGAAAACACAGGAAGGATAAACCAGAAAACAATGAAACTGGTACCCGATAGAGGTAGGGGGCAGTTAGGATGAATGCGCTAAGATAACAGGTTACATCTGAGTAAACCCTAATTCTGACTTTGTGAAGTATATTAATATTCCCCTATCAAAAAAATGCAATTATATCAACAAAGATAGTGGAAAAAAACTAAAACTGAAAGCATACGGAAACGAATGAATCCAACTGTATTTCAAATGAATAAAATAATCACACTGAAAGATCGGAAAAAATGAACTAATCCAAGTAACTTCTGAATACAGTATTGAGTACACACCCTTGTCTGGGAGCATGGGAGAGGAAGAGGAAGGACTGAAAACAAATCCTAAGCCATTTTTAGTAAGCTGATTTGGGGGTGGAGACAATGGTATGAATGGAACATTTCTGAAATTATTTTAAATGATTGTAGGATTAAGCAAATGACAAAATGTGTTGATGACAGAAGTCAGGATTCTAACTGGGGAAGAAAGGAGATATAATATAGAGTAGAAGAAAGCAAGGAAGAGTCTTGGAAGAATGGCATGGAATTAGAGAATCAGGTGTGAACACATTAACATCATGTGTGCACGCTTATACTTCCTAGCTCTGCCACTGAAAAAGCTCAGAAGCAATGAGACCCTGGTAGCAATAAACATGCCTAACATCCAGAGCCTACTAAAGGGAACCAGAGCTCCTTTGACAGATGACTAATTTCAACGGTAGGGCAGGGAAAGTATAAAATAAACCTGGAATATTTTGTTGGAACAGAAAATAAAAGAGGTACTCAAAAAAGTGATGAGGACATGTCAAAGGGGCACAAGAAGTAGCCAGTGGGGCTCCCAATGGCCATATCTGGAACAACTTTAGCATCAACATAATTAGAAGGAAATAATGAATTATAAATCATTGGAGGAAAGTAAGTATCAAAGGGGTCATACTGATTATATAAACATCAATATATGTGCAAAAGGGAGGGAACTTCCTTATAGACGCATGCCAAGTGTCAAATGATGTACGTGGAAGGAGTGCTAGTGTTGAACAATCATCAATTTGCAAGTAACATAGTGAAGATTGTTTTGGGCAAGAACCAACGATGGATGCTAAATCTTGTAGGAAAATTTTAATGAGAAGCAGAGTGTTTATTACATGATTTTAAAAGGTTCTCTCCATAGGCTGCTTGTAAGAGGAAAAATAATTACACTATGGAGAAAATAAACGATATTTTGACTCACTGACCAAAATCAACATCACCAGTGAAGGGCAGACAAAGGGGACTATGACTATGAGAGCCTGAGAAGGACACATCACCATCTATACAGTATTCTGAGCAGGCATGTATATCCTGAACCTAATCGTAAGGAAACATTAGACAGGCCAAAATGAAGAACATTCTAATAAAAACAGGGGTGAAGAGGCTCTACTGTCCAAATACGCCAATGTCATATAAGACAAAGACTGAGAAACTGTTCTAGATCAAAAGAGAGTAAAGCCATATGGATGGCAAATTAATGTATTCCATCAGTATTAAATTTTCTAGCTTGACATATATACTGTGGTTAATAAGAGAGTGTCCTTATTCTTAGTTTAAAAAAAAAACTAAAGTTTTTAGGGGTAAAAGAACTTAATGTATGCAACTTACAATCAAATTTAAGTTGAGTTTTCTGAAAAAACAACTACATTGTTTTCAGGAAAAAAAAATGTAGAGAGAAAACCAACGACAAAGCAAATAAGGCACAATGTTAATAACAGATGAGGCTGAGTGTGTGTAAAAATTCTTTGTACTATTTTTGTAAACTAACCATTAGCTTGAAAGTATTTTCAAACAAAAAGTTAAAAAAAGAAAAGGCAAATCTTACATTTCTCAGTGCTTCATAAACAGCTCTAAATGCTGGTTGCTTATCATCATGGTAAACACCTCTGTTCCCATGAAGAATAAAGATTCCTTCTTCTTCTGCTTCTTGGCAATTGCTTCCATATATACAATGATCTGGTCGATAATTCCATTGACACGGAAAAACAAAAAGGCTTTCTACATAAAGAAAAGACCAAACAATGAAGCAAATACCCCTAATTCCACAGATGTAACATTATGCAAAACTTTCAGTTAAAAAATACAGCTCTTACAAGTAAGAATTAATGAAAAATGTTTGGCATTTAGATCTCTTCCAATTAAAGCAAAATTCAAGAAAAGTTTTACTCTGTCTTAAACATAAATAGCAATAATCATTAATATAAGACAGAATCAGATAAGTGCATGTTTTCCTTTTTCACTAAGTATTATCTGTGATTTTTTAATGCAAATAAAAGGAATTTAAATAATTACCTGGATTATGAAAAAACATGATATTCAACAGATCTTGATCACCCCATGTGATGTTTAGTTTGTATTTTTTAAGCAATGGCATAAGTATATCTCCCCATTGTAGTCGTACAGTTGTCATATCATTCTGTTGATAAAAACATTCAAAAGATCTTCAGACTTTCAGGTTTAAAATGGCAGCATGATGACAGTTCCTCATTCTTCCCACAGCAACCATTACAAATCCACAAAGAGAAATGCAAACTCCTCACAATATCAAGTGATATTTCTAACCCTAAATGTGAGAAGGGCTGTACAGTAAAAGACAAAATAACAAAAGGAAGTTGTATGTGGCAGTGATAAAACTAGTAAGTCAGGAAAGAAAGCGAAAGTAACTGTGTCCTTATCTTAAAATGAAGATAGTTTTGGTACCTATGACTGTGCCTACATCAGAGTTGTTGATGATTAAAATTGTTAATATATAAATTTAAAGTGCTTGGAATAGCACCTGACACGTGGTAAATATTCAGTGTTAGCTATTATTATTTTTTACCACGATGGCTATTATTCTCAGATTGATTTGCTTAACTTCTATAATTGGCAGTTCAAATAGATCATTTTGAAATTGATAAATCAAATTTAAAAATGCATACACTACTAAAGTTAAACACTAAAAAACAATATGATTGACAAAAATCAAGGCTGCAGAGGGAGTGGGGAAGATGAACAAAGAAGCAGAAATGTATGAGTTTTGTGTCTACTTGTAGTAAAAAATTCTCACAGAGAACTGGCCTTTTTATGATGGATTTTCCTATCCAAAAATATAGTATGTCTTTCTACTTATTTAAGTGTTATCTTATTAAATTTAAAATATATATATATATAATATATGTGTGTGTGTGTGTATACATATGTATATATCCTGCCAATTTCTTTCAAGTTTGTTCCTATGTATGCTATTTCTTTTGAGGGTCTTCCATTTTATATTCTAAAAGGTTGCTATTTGTACATTGGAAAACGCAAGCAAAGAATTCTGTAAAGAGGCACCATGAATGACATATAAAGTCAAAGAAGATTTGCTGAGGAAAATAACTGGGTCCAGTCTAGCAGATGCATGCAGTCCCATAAACTCTCACCGTCCCAGAGGGAGGCAAGTTAGGACTGGCATCTTTGGCAATATTAAGACTGCACTCCAAGAAAGAGACCCTAGTCTCCTGATGCCTCTCATACTACTGAAGAGCTGACAGATTCATCCAACCCATTTTAACAACTGTAAGCTTTGCTATCAGAATTACACCCTGCTAGCAAAAATATTTTCCTACTCTTGGATATCAACTAATTGGCATATCAACACTGTTTTCAGGAGAAGACCATACTAGGCTACTTGAGAAAGAACCCCTGGAGTCAGCCAGCACAGTAAATGGTTTGACTCTCCTTTTAAAAGCAGCAATTTCTGTATTTTAATTTTCAACTCAGCCAAATTAACTATATATCCTTAATGTTTATAGTAGTTTTAATAGGTTGAGGTTTTCCGGGGATATAAATATGTTATGCAAATAATAATTTTACATCCTATCTAATTTTTATACCTATTTCTTTCATTTGTGTAATATGGGGGTTGTTATTCCTCCATGCTGAGAACCATTATTTAAATATTACTTAGTAGTTATGATGCCAGGCACAATGGCTCACGGCTGTAATCCTGGCACTTTGGGAAGCCGAGGCAGGCTGATCAGTTGAGTTCAGGAGCTCGAGACAAGCCTGGGCAACACGATGAAACACTGTACCAAAAGCACAAAAAATTAGTCACGCATGGGGGTACACGCCTGTGGTCCCAGCTACTTGGAAGGCTGAGGTGGGAGGATCACTTGAGCCCGGGAGGTGGAGGTTTGCAGTGAGCCAAGATCATGCCACTGCACTCTGGCATGGGTAACAGAATGAGACTCTGTCTCAAAAAAAAAAAATAGTTATGGTAATATTAATAGATATCTTCATTTTAACTGGAAAGCTCCTACTGTTTAGCCATTAAGCACAATGCTGCCTTTTGAAATGAGATAAAAATATAATACTAATAATCTATCAATTTATATTTTATGCTTTTTTAAAATAAAAAAGATACGGAATTTAATGCTTTTTCAGATACTGAATGTAATGCTTTTTTCTTAATGCTCAAAACTTGTTATTTGAAAACCCAAAGTTAAATATTTAAGGAAACAAGTAACTGAGTCCAATGAGAAGCTGGTGTTGGAAGGGGTAGAAGTGAATACCGGGCCTTTTAGATCTATGTGACTCGGGGACTATCCAGAGTAAAAACCAGTATTCTTCGTAGTGCAGTTCACATAGTGTGCTACTATGTAAATTTTTTCTATGTCTTCAATAAGATTAAGTAATTAAGTATAGAAATTAAGAGTAAGATTTAGAAACTTTTACAACAAGTTAATAGTTTTATGTCTACTTAATATATTTCTCTAGTGATCTATCTTTTACGAAAGTATTAGCTCATAACATACTGAAAATTTAAAAAAAAATCTTTTGCCACAGTTTGAGAAACATTGTTATAAGCCATTTTATAATTTATATTAAATTCAGTGACGATATAAACAATCTATCCTTTAAAAAAGAGAAGACCAGAATTCATGAAAAAAAAAATCCACATACTTAAATTGATCTGCTACAATTGATTATCCTTGTGTGAAATTTCTTAGAACACAGTAAATAGTAATCATGATCAGAATTTTTTTAATCTGGAAAATGACTAAAACAAGTTTTACTTAAGGAAACAATGTGAAAAGGTAACTCTTAGAAATAAGTCATTGAGTATGTTAAGGAAATATTCTTAGGATCTGAAAAGAAAAATATCAATTACACAAGGACAAAAACCAGCAACACTTTCAACAGACAGAACTGGTGGAGCCCTTGTACAACACCATGTTAAAGCCTTCACATGATTCTATCTATTCAAATATACACAGAAATATAGATACATATTTAAATTTTAAAAACCAATATAAATCGAATATATATATTTGAATATATGTCTTACAAGAAATGTACCTATTCAAAGAACATCAATGAATTACAAAATTAAGAGTTCAGTGCAGTCTTGGGAAAAAAATAAAAAGGGAAAAAAACCTTAAAGAAAAAAGTCCTATTAGAAAACTATTTGGAAAAGAAGCGATAACACTAGTATTATTTGCTAATGATATAACCTAAATTATCCAAGACAACCAATGAAAAGCTATGAGAAATGAGTTGAATAAAGAGGCATTACATATAAAAGGAGTTCAAGTCAATAAGAAAGAGAAAATCACGAAGTGGGCAAAGGATATGGGCAAGCAGCCATTCACAAAAGAAGAAACAGAAATGGCTATAAATTATAAGAAAAGATTTTTAACCACACCAGTAGTATAGTCAAGAAAATACAAATTTTAAAATATATTTTCAGCCATACAACTACATATCCATACTAGGTACACACAAAAAAAGAAAATAAAATCATCCATTCTCCACATCATACACACATTAAAAATGTGATTATGTCTAATGACACAGAAGTCAGTCAACTATATATTTACTACATGAAAAAAGCTGAAGATGTATAAAAGAATCCTATATCTAAATGCTAATGCACACGTATGCTTGTTTCAAAATACTTTTTTTTTTTTTTTGAGACAGAGTCTCACTCTGTCGCCCAGGCTGGAGTGCAGTGGTGCAATCTTGGCTCACTGCAACCTCCACCTTCTGGGTTCAAGTGATTCTCATGCCTCAGGCTCCCGAGTAGCTGGAATTACAGGCACCTGCCACCATGCCTGGCTAATTTTTGTATTTTTAGTAGAGATGGGGTTTCACCATATTAGCCAGGCTGGTCTAGGACTCCTGACCTCAAGTGATCCACCTGCCTCGGCCTCCTAAAGTGCTGGGATTACAGGCATGAGCCACTGCACCCAGCCTCAAAATACACTTTTTAAAAGGTCCAAAGAACACATAGCCAGGTTTACAGTGTCACTCTGGGTGGAGGCATGCAAGTGTGGAGAGATATGTCAAGGGGAGACCTGTCTTTTTATTCTACATACAATTAATGTTTTGAATCTTTATAAGCACAATTTAGTTTCATAACATTTAAAACAGAAAACTGTAGTTCTAATTTTACAAAATTTAGCAAACCTATGACCAAATACATGTTACATAAAGATCAATTAGTTTCATTTTTTAAATTAAGTATGCTTTGAAAATGGACTGTCATTATCAGCCTGTCCTATAAATACATATAAAATTAAAGAGCATTCACATTATGCTCCAACAAAAAAGTGGGAACTCATCAATTCCCAAAGATTAATTACTTCACTTTAAAAAGTTCTACCCCTTTGGCAAGATGTTCGTTGTTATTATTCTGCTCTCATAAGCTATGTACTAACACAAGAAAACTCTTCTATCACATACATCTTACAAATATGTAAAAGCATTGTATCTACTTCATACAAAGTGTTCCCTTTTCCAGTATTTTTCAATTTATTGATGGCCTAGTTTCTAAAACCATCTGACTCTCCTTTGCTAGCAATTATCAAGTTACTACTTTATGTCAGACACCATGCTAAATATTCTTAATATAAAGCTGTATAAAAGACACATCCTGCCCTCAGCAGGTGGAGCAAACAGACAAAAAAATACTTTACAAAGTAATATATAGAAAGCTGAAAGGGCAGAGTAAACAAAGAAAAAATTCCCACCATGTCTAATTTATACTCTTTGGTTTTTTCCTAATAAACAGGAAAAGGTTAAGAAATACAGTAATACATTTTTTAGAAGGAGAGAAAATAAACACCCTACTAGGGATTCAACACTGCAAATACGATACTGCAAAATAGAATGTAATCATTTAACCAATGTTATTCATTATCTAACAAATATACAATTATGAGATTAAAAATTATGATTTTTAAAAAAAATTTAATTTAAAATTAAATAAATTTAAAATTAAATATTCATATTTATTAATTATATTAAATTAATATTAAACTAATATATTACTATTAACATCATATTGATATATTAATATATTAATATATAATATATTAATATATTAATAATATATAATATATGTTAATTGATATATTAATATATTAACATATTATATTAATACTAATTATATTAAATATTTAATTTTATATTAAATAAAATAATTATTTTAATAATTATTTAATTAAATAGTTAATTATTAAATTATTTGAATTTAAATTTTTGAATTTTTTTTTTCTTTTGAGACAGAGTCTCACATTGTCACTCTGCAGCTCAGGCACTGGAGTGCAGTGGTGCAATATCAGCTCACTGCAACCTCTGCCTCCCTGGTTCAGGCGATTCTGTCTCAGCCTCCCAAGTTGCTGGGAATACAGGCATGCACCACGATGCACAGCTAATTTTGTCTATTTTTAGTAGAGATGGGGTTTCACTGTGTTGGTCAGACTGGCCTCACACTCCTGGCCTCAAGTGATCCACCCACCTCGGCCTCCCAGTCTTGGAATTACAGGTGTGAGCCACCACATCTGGCCCTATTTTAACTTTTTAATATACATAACTATAATACATCAGGTTCAAAATGAACAGCCATGAGTGTTAAGAACCAGGTGACAGCAAGGCAAATAAACTATGACCTTTGTCCTAAATTTTTATTGTGGCTGTACATGGCTTAAGAACCATGAAGCAACAGTCGTGGATCTGTATAAAACAGTTTGGAAAGTAATTATAAGTAACTCAGTTATATTGCTAAATTTCTAAAATTTAAGATCTAGGCTAGAAACTGTAAAACTGGTAGGAAAAACCAAGACAATGTTTGCTATAGATATAGAGATCAAGAAAAATAAAAATATATGAGAAAAGGAATTAACAATCAATAAATTTTGTAGGACCATCTCGACAATCCTAAGTATAATAAAATATTTGAAAACAAAGCAAATCTGAGTATGTTCCCAAGGAGCAAGAATAGGGTTGTTTGTAACATAGGAAGAGTAGGTGTGAAGTAAATTATACCTGCCAAATTAATGTACAACCAATCATCTTGTGTTTTTTTCATAGTCATTAACGAGCAGAAGAAAAAAAGGTTTGAAAGTTTAGAAATTATTCCAACTCCCATAACTACATCTCTAGGTAGCTTAGAACATGTTACGGAAAAAAAAAAAGAAAAAGAGAAAGGGAGAAACTACTAAAGCATTTATGAATGATATTTAAATAAGTAATAGGTAAGTTAAAAACAGTAAATCTGGCCAAGTGCAGTGGCTCACACCTATAAACCCAGCACTTTGGGGGTTTGAGGTGGGAGGATCACTTGAGGCCAGGAGTTCAAGACCAACCTGGGCAACTCTTTTTCTGCAGAGACTGTTCTCTACAAAAAAGTAAAATAAGAACAAAATAATTTTAAAAACAATGGATTTGAACTATATATCTATTTTTAAGTTGTAATCAAATGGTGTTATATTATCTCTATAGTTCTTTGCAACACTAAACTATTAATTTCACAAATTTCAAATGCAGTTATTGAGAAGTAACATTTTTTTTTGCAGATAATCTTACAGCACCATCTTCTGGTATAAGATCACTGTGCATAGTCTAACAATCAGAAAATAACAATCATGTTACTATCCTATTTTTATCATATTTAGTAAAACTTTACGTACATGAAATTTAAAAATTCAAGATAGAATAACAAACTTGGTAACCAAAGAGAGATGTTCTCTGTTAAACAAGAGCAGAGGTTACCTAACACTGGGCTTATTAATGCAATCAGTTGTGGGAGACAAAACTAAATTTAAATCAGAATTTTAAAAAGATTCAGAAAAGGGAAGGCTAAAAAAAAAAACACTAAGTTTACATCTTAAACTAAGTTTAAGATCAACAGAATAGAAGAGTGACAGGTAATAGCTGTCAGACTCTTAAGACTGAAGTGTTGGCATATGGTAATGACTACAGCCGTACTGATGCCTATACCAAAGGTAAGAGCAAACAGTTCCAAATGAGGCAAAGACTTAAATCAAGACATGTAGAAAGAATAAATTCTGTTCCACCAGATACCATATGAAAAATACACGACAAAAGCACATACATATAAACGTACACATATACTCATATCATAAAAGACATGATATCCCTTAATGTTTAATTTAGTCCTAATGAGATACAAAGGAATAAATAGTAAGTCTATACCCCTAGAGGGTATAGTGTTTGCTCAGAAGTCACTGTTTTTAGCTAACATTTTACTGCTTACTTCATGTCAGGCTCTACTAAGAATTTTCAACAGATCGCTTTTAAATTAACTTAGTTAAGTCTGTTTATTATCTTATTCAGCTGAGAGAATTTATACTTGAAAGTTAACTAAATGGCTAGTAGTTAAGTACTGCACAGGAGGCAAAGCTACACAGAAAGCCAGTCTGATTCCAGAGCAAGCAAACTACAGTGACTTGCAACTTAGATATATAGCTAATCTACATGAAACTGGTAAATGGTAGTACATACTGACGTAGTCTAAATGCACACTCAGATAATTTAAATAGTCTGACTTTTCTACTGACCCCACAATTTGAAAGACTGGAAACACGCAGGAATTTTTAAAGTTAACTTCCAATAACACCATAATAGCTAACATTTACTATGTGTCAGCCACTGTTCTAACTCATTTACTCCTCACAAAAGTCCCCAGACATTGTTAGTGCTATCATTTCCATTTTACAGGTGAGAACAAACAGGTTGCAGAGTCTATGCTCTTAACTGCAACGCCATGTCGTCCCTAAGGTATATCATAATTTAGATTCTACGTATTCTATGAATGTACAACTACAAAATAACATCTGCTTCCTGGAATGGCAATCTAGGGAGATGTTCACTACTTAGGGCATTGTTATTTTACTTCATTGTCATGTCATCTGGTTTGACCTATTGTAATGCTCTGTTAAACAGAATAATATAAACACACTTCTAGATAAATCTAGATATGTAGATTCTTCTAATGTTCTAGATTATTCTAAATAGAAAAATTCTTTACAGTTCAATTTAGTTTTTAAGAAAACTAAATTGAAAAGCAAACATTTAGAAGGTTTTTAGAGAAATGTTAACAACTACCTGTATTAGTGACTTACCTTGAAATACTTCCTTCTCATTCGAGTCATGTTCATCAACATAACTCCAGAGTTTACTCCAGTTTTTCCATAATATGGATGCCTAGCAAAGCGATTATACCATCCTATTCGAGGTTCCTCATGTTCTGGTGCCATTGCAGCAATTTGTGTGGAATTAAATTTCTTTAGTAAAGACCAAATATCATCAATTGGTCGTAAAAAAAGGATATCAGTGTCGACATATAATAGTGAGTCAACTTCTTTCAGGATTAACTACAAGGAGAGATATTTGAATGATTAACTATAATTCTATTTTTAAAAGAAACATAAAAGCACCTCTAATTTTGTAAGATACACCTGAGATTAGCTAATTTATATTATTTTATTTTAAGGCAATCTTTCCTAAATCTGTCATTTTTAACAATAGCATATATATAAAGATACTATGCTAACCTTCATATTAACTTTCAGAGAAGATATGAAAACAAACCAAAACAAAATACTCAATTATAAAAATTGAGAGAATAATATGAAATCTTCAAAGATCAGGGAGGAAATGTTTTTCATAATGGACAATAACATTAACTTAGGTAAATTTATATCTTGAATCCTAATTTCCTGAGATAAATACAGAAATACACCAATACAAATAAAGATCTTCTGAACTTATTCCCCTTGGCCCGTAACACTGGCATCTTTACATCATTTCAGTTTCAACTAGTAAGTGGTAGAGCCAAATTGGAACCCAGGCAATCCAGATTCAGAGTCCATACTCTTATTTCTAGGCTGTCTCCCAATGAATCAAAGCAAATGTGCACCTAGAAGGGTAAAGGCTTGACTTAGAAGAAAGACTGGCTATGTTGCGCTTTCTAAGAGATAAATCTCCAACATGTGCCTTCCCTGGGGAATTTTAAGGATAATTATTATTATTTTTCATTTTTGTTTTTATTTTGAGACAGAGTCTCACTCTGTCACCCAGGCTGGAGTGCAGTAGCGTGATCTCAACTCATTGCAACCTCTACCTCCTGGGTTCTAGCCATTCTCCTGCCTCAGCCTCCTGAGTAACTGGGATTACAGGCATGCATCACCACACCCGGCTAATTTTTCATATTTTTAGTAGAGACGGGGTTTCACCATGTTGGCCAAGCTGGTCTTAAACTCCTGACCTCAAATGATTCACCCACCTCGGCCTCCCCAAGTGCTGGGATTACAGGCAAGAGCCACTGCGCCCAACCAAGCATAATTTTTCATTTCTGCCTTACCCATGAACTTTAGGTTCTGACTCCTACAAATTTAAATTTACTGCCTATCCTGGTCTATTAGTAAGATTCAATAAATAGGTGAATCTAAACCTTTTTAGTTAAGAATATAATAGGAGCTTGATCCTAGTTCTGCTACTTTTCAAAGCTGCTACTTCCTCCTGCAACTAAAGCCATCACCTTAATGAGCAGCTACTAGGCTGAAATCACCTCATTCCTCCCTTATCTCACTATCAGCTGATTTAATATCAGGCTGGGGAAAAAAATCTGATGGTTGACTGCAGGGCCTGCGTAGGGATGGTTCACTTGGTCAAAGACCTCAACTAGAAGGCAATCTGTGGTCAGGCATGGTGGCTCACGCCTGTAATCCTAGCACTTTGGGAGGCTGAGGCGGGCAGATCGCCTGAGGTCAGGACTTCGAGACCAGCCTGGCCAATATGGCAAAACCCTGTCTCTACTAAAAATACGAAAATTAGCCAGGCGTGGTGACGCGTGCCTGTAATCCCCAGCTACTCAGGAGGCTGAGGCAGAACTGCTTTAGCCTGAGACGCAGAGGTTGCAATGAGCCGAGACTGCACCAGTGCACTCCAGGCTAGGCAATAGAGCAAGACTCTGTCTCAAAAAAAAAAAAAAAAAAAAAAAAAAAGGTGTGTCGGGGGAGTGTGGAGTCTGTATGTCTATCTCACTTTTTTGAGGGGTAGTGGAGTTAGAATTGTTTTTAATAGCAACATTCTACATCTGTGTCACATCTGTTTACAGATTACTATACTCTTAGCAGAGTAGGAAGAAGCTGCATAAAGCTTCAAGTTCAATGCTGGGAGCCACTACCAGCTGGAAATCAGACATATGGTTAAATAATAATCACCTACATATAGTTCTGATTCCTTTCAGGTGAAAAAGGCATTGGCACAGTTTACATTAGTTCTTTTCATGCATCTATTTTAAAGGAAGAGAAACTCAGCAGAAAAATTTATCACTATAAAAAAATAAAGCACCAATTTACTTAAATCTGGTTAAAAAGATTAGAATTAACAAAGTATGAGGTCAATTTGACAAGTTTCAAGTAGTTCTTGTACTTAAAATTCCATTTAGGGATTTAACTAGATTACATCATTAAATGATCTGGCAAATTTCATGTAACAACATCAACAATTAAACTTGTTAATAAAGTGTTAACAAAGTGCCATGGTGCCAAGTGTTAATAAAGTGCCATAACAAAATGGCAGAGAAATGGCCAAAACCTCAGGTCTTTCTTTCATCTCTTATTGTTTTTTCAATATATTTGTGTGATTATTTAATGTCTGTCTCCCACATCAGACAACAAGCTCTATTGAAAACAGGAAACCTGTGTGTTCTATTCATTCCTATATACCCAGCATTTCAATATAGATGACTGACAAAAACTAGGCACTCACACATTAATTAAATGACTGACACTGCAATCATCCAATATAAAACTTATTTCAAAAACTTATAAAACCTACATGAAGTACCTAAAACTTTTTTTTTTTTAACCAATCTTAATCCCTTATTTGTGTGCTTTTTACAATGGAAGAGAAGAGAAAGATCACAGGATACAACTTTTTAAAGCGAAGCAACAAAGATACTGGTTAGACAGACATTTTTATCAATATTATAACTTAATCTTACAGATATCCTGAATTCAATACACCATATTCTTAATAAGCTAGGGATCGCCTTAATCCACTTAGCAATAAGAAGTAACTGAAGGTTCTTCCCTATAATTTATATACTTTCCGGAAACTTGTGTGCTTCTTAAATTCAGTATTTCTACCATAAGTATTCTCCATGTGTTTAAGCTGCAAAACTGTAAGTATTTAAATATCATACTGGTCTAAACAACTACTGTGAATTTTAAAACTGGGTAAAATCAAATCAAAATGAAAGAGGTAACCTTGCTTCAGAACATTTGTATATAAAAAAGAAAAAAAAATCAAGGTTTATCACCATAGAACATTACCAAAGAACAGCCCCACTGAATAAATAGTTCCTATTTTCCCTTTGAGTTGATATGCCTTAAATTTGTTTCTGTTTAAGTATCAGTTACAATAGATAAATTGGATTGGTATAAGACACAAACTGCTATTTAATGATGCACTCTACCTCATTTCTCAAACTCTAAATGCTGCCTACAAGTTGAAGGTGATAATGCCACCTCATTTCTGCTGGCAACAGACTTGGCTCCATTAAGACCTGGCAACCTCTATTCCTTCTTACAGATAAAAGAGTTCACGGCAACTGAATATATTAAACTGGTATCTCAACAGAAATTACTAAAAATTTTTCATTCTTAACAAGGGTTTTTATTTTACTTGTTCCACAGGAATATTTTTTCATGTTCAAAAGGAAAATAGTACACACATTGATTTCTGTTTATTAATTTATTTAACTGGAATTATATGTAACTCTTCAGAGACTCATATGTGTAAAAGTAAGGTTCAAATTTAAAAAAAAAAAGACACTAGGGGAAAAAACTTACCGGTAAGAACAATCTCTGCGAAGCACATGGTTTAAAGAGTTTTTTCCACTCTGCTGCATTCTCACTTGGAAAGGTTATGGGGTATAACGTATAATTAAATGTTTGTAGAAATGACCAGTCGTCAAGCTAAAACAATTAAAAAAAAAAAAAACAGTTTAGTTTCACTCTGAATTTTCTCTGTAAAATCATAAAACAATGGATTATAAAAAGAGCTAAAAATTATGATGATATACATTTTATGCTGTAAAATTAAGGGAAAGATTCTTCTGTTCCACCACTGTATTTCTTTTCATTTAAAATCTAAAAATCAAAATAAGATCCCAGAAAGACTTCACCATTAAGATCTGAAGGGTAATGAAAGTTATCAGGGTTCAACTCCCAAAATCAGAAAGGTGAAAGACCCTTGCAAGTTTGTCTTCCTCAACTTTACCTAATGTGTAAAATCTCTTAATCCATCAACAAGCAAAAATCAGAAAAATTAAGCACTAATTTTATTACCACTGTATATATGATATGAAAGACGCTTACATTCAAAGTCAGACCAAATATGAAACTAGTTAAAAAATATTTGTCCATCAATGCATAGCTTTAATATGCCTAAATATTTCTGATAATAAAATATTCTGATAAATACATAGCCAATGCCAATTTTTAAAAAATTATTACAAAAAGCAAAATGTATCTGAAAATCTATGATGAACATGTTTACACTTAGTACCCTAAATGCATTTCAAGATACTGAATTGTTTCAAATTCAGTTTAAGTATTATCTCTCATTCTTACTTCAACAGAATTACTGATTCAAATTTCCTAAGACGCATTAAGAAAAAATCTATGGGGGGGAAAACTAAGTAGTTTATGTACAGGCTGAACATGATCTCTTTTGAATTATGATAGTGTTTAAGTCATTTTTAAAACATTAATATCTTCCAACATAGTTTAAGGGAATGCCTTTACTTCCAACACTCTGCTTTGGTGTCTCTGCTTATTTTATTTTATTATTTTTTTGAGAGAGGGTCTCACTCTGTCACCCAGACCGGGCTGAAGTGCAGTAACATGACTATGGTTCACTGCAGCCTTGACTTCCCAGGCTTGGGTGATCCTCCCACCTCAGGCCTCCCAAGTAGCTGGGACTACAGGTGCACGCCACCACACCCAGCTATCTACTAACTATTTTAAAATACTAGCACTCTTATTTCCCTGCTCCACTTATTAATCACTTAAAGATCTTTTCAATACCAACTTCAAAATAAAATCTTAGTCACTTTCATTTAACATATAATAGTGTTCTTTCATGTACTAAAAGCATGTTCCATAAAATATTTGATATTCTTTCATCAAAAGCAAAACCAAACATTCTCAGTGATTATTATAGTCAAAGGAAAACTAAGTTCAAAAATATAGTATATGTTACACAAACAATAATTCGGCCAGGTGTAAACACAACACAGAGGCTGCACCTAAGATAATGCAATAAATGTTTTACTTTTCTATTATATTTTCAAAGATTTCCCAAACTGGCAGCAGTCTATTACTATTCTCTTAACCCCTAGGACAAGATTAATTCCTCAATATTTTAAAAAACAATCCACATAAAGAGATCAAGATCACAAAATTATCTAACAAAAATATAGATACTAAAAATATTTTTAAACAGTAAGTAAGAAGGTATACTTTCATATACCACTTAAACAGTAAGAAAACTTTTATACCTTTTAGTTTTCTGCCAAAAAGTATAAACGTTTTTGGCAGAAAACTAAAAGATCTGAGCTCATAATTAGTATTTTTGCACTTGATATGCAAAATGAACTGATTTAACCTGAAAAAACATCAAATATATTTTTTACATAGTTAGACCAAGCATAAAAATCCAAATGAATTTAAAAGCTTAATCAAGTGGATAGATGTAAACAGATGATAGAGAGGGAGAGGGAAAATACGAATGATCATTAGCATCACCTTTACCACCATCTCAAAACAAAACGTAGTGAGATTTCAGGTGAATTTTCTTTTTCTTAAATGTTCTTCTGCCTGTATGTGTTCTCTTATTGTACAATAATATTTTGTCATTGTTGTTGTTAAGGAAGTTACAAGGCTGGCCTGATTAAACAGTATATATTCCACTGTAACAGCTAGGCATGGTCATATGACTAAATTCAGACCAATGGGATACTGGCAGAAATGTCACCATGACTTCTAGAAAGTACCCTTAAGGATACTGCCCTTCTTCACTCCCTCTCTGAACAGAATATGGGTGCAATGGTTGGAGTCTGAGTAGTCATCATGGACCATGAAGCAGAAGCCTCATGTTGAAGATGGCACAGCCACAGTCAGACAAAGCCAGAGTATCTGAAGATAAAGAATTGCCATATAATCCAGACTACCTACTTTTATGGGAGAGAGAAATAAACTTCAATCCTGTTTAAGCCACTGTTATTTTGGGTTTTCTGCCACTGCTGCCAAATTGATTTTAACTAATACAAAACCAAAATAAGTAACTTTCTTATAAGAACCAGAAGCCACTTCCCGCTATATTATTAATCAAGAATTCTCTCCTCTCAAAACAGGATTAAAACCTTTATATAAGCTCTGATTAAGGCACTCCCAAGGAAAGGATATGGACAAAATAAATTATAGGACTTCTTAGTGCTATGACTAAACATCCTGGAACCAGAGTCACTAAAATAAAACCTCCACGTTTGACAAAGAACTTACTTTTAAGTAGCCCACTGCTGTTCAAAAATGAACCTTCCTCTTTCACCTTAGATCTGGACTCAGATGGAAGTGGTTCAAGGAGCACTCTCCACTTAGAAGGGCAGTGTTACAGAATAAATATTTTTGTGTAATGAAGAAATAAAACAACTGATATGGTTTGGCTCTGTGTTGCCACTCAAATCTCATCTCAAACTGTAATTCCCACATGTCGAGGGAGGGACCTAGTGGGAGATGACTCGATCATGGGGGCCGTTTCCTCCTTGCTGTTCTCGTGATAACCATCAGTTCTCATGAGATCTGATGGTTTAAAAGTGTGGTGTTCTTTCTCTTTCTCTCTCTCTCTCTTCTGCTGCCATGTAAGACATGCCTTACTTCCCCCTTTGCCTTCCACCATGATTCTAAGTTTCCTGAGGCCTCTCCAGCGATGCTGAACTGTGAGTCAATTAAACTTTTCTTTATAAATTACCAAGTCTCAGGTAGTTATTTCTAGCAATGTGAACAGACTATTACAACAACATTCTATTAAAGTATATTATTAAATATTCAACTCTACAACCTTGACTACGTCTCAAATACTTACTCTGCCTTTAAAGCTGTGATGTAGCTGATCTTCAGCAAAAATATGGAATTGAAGAGGTTTGATGCTGAAAATGATTGCTGACTTCAACATGGTCATAGTTTCTTCCAGTCTTTCACCACAGGCAACTACAGCTAGATGCATTTTCTCAACAGGCTGTATTTTCAGACTATACCTAATAGGAAAGAAAACCACATTTTTCAACAGTTTTAGTATATGTTTACAACATGGTACTTTCATCATGTTCAAAAAGTGAAGCTCAAGGCCAGATGTGGTGACTCATGCCTGCAGTCCCAGCTACATGGGAAGCTAAGGCAGCAGGATCGCTTCAAACCAAGAGTTCAATGCTGCAGTAAACTATGACTGCATCACTATACTCCAGCCTGGGCAACAGAACCAGACCCTGTGAAAGACAGAGAAGAAAGAAAGGACAGAAAGAGAAGAAAGGGAAAGGGAAAGGCAAACGGAAAGGGAGGGAGGGAAGGAAAAAAAAAAAGAAAGAAAAACTAAAGTTCAAAATTTTTATTTATAAAACAAACTAGGCCAAGTCTGTAATCCCAGAGCTTTGAGAGACCAAGGCAACAGGGTCACTTCAGCCCAGGAGTTCAAGACCAGCCTAGGCAACAAACCGAGATTCCATCCCTACACAAAATACAAAAATTAGCCAAGAGTGGTGGCATGCACCTGTAGCCCCAGCTACTCAGGAGGCTGACATGGAAGGATATTTTGAGCCCAGAAGATAGAAGCTGCAGTGAGCTGTAATTGTGCCATTTTACTCCAGACAGAGCAAGATCCTGTCTCAAAAATATATATATATTTAAAAAATAAGTAAAGGGCAAACATCAAATTACAAAACATTTTTAAAATGTTGAATCAATCATGTATTTCCACACTCTCAACCAGCTCTTCTCACCAATTTTCCTCCTTTCAAACTACAGAACACACCAAAAATGACTCTTTCTCAATTCTCCCAAGAATACATAACTAGCACCACTGTGGCTGCCAGTAAATAAATTAATTCATTACTCACATAAGATGCCTTAGGAAATTAGAGCTTAATTCTCTCAAGGAACCCATTGAGAAAGATGGATTTGAAGGTCTTTCCTTCAATTTTTTAAAAACATTGTTACTAAAAAAAACCCTTAAAAACATTCTTACTTCATCTGAAACCTCTCCCCATACCACCTCTCACCAACCAACAGTTCACTGTAAAGCAAACCCAGTCATAATTTCATCCATAAATATTTCAGTATTACATCCAATCTTAAACCATGCTGACTACAAGAAAAAATTTCCTTCACATTAATAATACACATTCAGTCCCATTTACCAAATATCTAGGAAGATGTAAACACTTCTAAGATGGTCTAAAACATGCTAGTCAAACACTAGTATGTCTTTAGAATCTACTTCTAACACAGTGCAGCAGTGGATACCAACAGGCTTAAGTAACCTTTAACACCTCTTGCTTCTGCTGTGCCACTTCTTTCACATGTCTGGTGTTAGCATTAGCTTCAGTCTTTTTACTTTTTTTTCCTTCTTTTTAGAGACAGGGTCTCACTCTATCACCCATGATGGAGTACAGTGGTGCATTCATAGCTCACTGCAGCCTCAACCTCCCAGGCTCAAGCCATCTTCCTATCTCAGCCTCCCAAGTAGCTGGGACCACAGATGTGCAACCACCATGTCCAACTAATTTTTTTTTATTTTTTGTAGAGATGGGGTCTCACTATGTTGCCCAGGCTAGTCTCGAACTCCTGGCCTCAAGGGATCCTCCCACCTCAGCCTCCCAAAGTGCTGGGATTACAAGCATGAGCCAGCGCACCTGGCCAGTTTGGGTCTTTTTAAAGCTCTCTATTATTTTCTGTTGACTGTAATTAGAAAGAAGCAATGTCTCTTCCCTTGTTTGTACACTCTATCCTTTGCCCTCTTTTGTGCTGAGCCCATCAGTTCACAACACTGAAACTAATGATGGAAGGGAGACTTTCTACGCTTTCTATGTCTATAAAGAGGGGACATGAATCCAGTTCATCTCAAGAACAGTGGAAGCCACAATAAGTTAAAAACTAGGCAATCAAGACATGACTATTTTTAGAGAATTCTAAATTACCTCATCTTTCCAGTGACTGCCTCCAGATCCTACTTTTCATTACAGCATCATGATTTAAGAATCAATAATGGGCTTAGATTGCTTTACTGGCCCATAGCTAGATCTTGCCCCAAAGTCAAAGGCCAAGAGAAGATTTTAAAAGTAAGCCATAATAGTCATATGCTGTTTTGTACAGTATCAGCTACATACACAGACAAGAAGTATATTAAACCTTAAGAAACACTAGCCTCAAGGCCGGGCATGGTGGCTAACACCTGTAATTCCAGTACTTTGGGAGGCCAAGTCGAGAGGACTGCTTGAGGCCCAGAGTTTCAGACCAGCCTGGGTAACATAGTGAGACCCAGTATCCACACACAAAAAAAAAACTAGCTGGGTGTGGTGGTGCATGCCTGTACTCCTAGCTACTTAAAGGCTGAGGTAGGAGGGTTGCTCAAGTCCAGGAGTTCGAGGTTGCAGTGAGCTGTGATCATGTCACACTGCACTCCAGCCTGGGTGCTGGGCGATGTCTTAAATAATAATATACCCAAATGTTTCTCAATGAAAAAAAGAAATCCCTCTAAAAATCAGTCTCAGGAACTCCTCCCAGGTATTTCAGCAAGGATTGTTTTGTTCACACTGCCAGCACTCCTTTCACCAATTTCTACAGGAGTACTGTCAACTACATCACATTTCCTTTTCTGTTTGGGATCATTTTTAGTGAAAGTATTATATACAGTACAGGCTCAACTCCTAAACTGACCACAAAAAACACAGTTAAAAGATGTCTCTGACAACCACCCTACCCCTAGACCCAAAAGACAGGAAAATCAATTGCAACTGGAAAAAAATCTAAAGTAAGCTTCTATATGATAGGAAGTGATAACTAAAACCTTCTAAGCAGTTACAGGGAAGCAGTCATTCAAATAATGTTGGCCCCAACTGAATGGCGGAATCTTGCCAGGGTCTACAAAAATCTTTCTTTTGATCACAATATGAACAAGAGAAAAGTCCATGTGGATTTAAAGAAATGTAATAGAAAAGGAGATTTTAAAGTCAAACTTATTTTTCTACAGATATACGATTAGAAGAAATTCTTCAGATGATTCAAAGGTAGTATCTGAGGGTTCCCATGGTTAAAGCTGGCATAACCTGAGTATGAAAAGTATGACAGTAATGAATGATAGCGTATTAAATTTACAAAGTGAACCCCGGCCGGGCACTGTGGCTCACACCTGTAATCCCAGCACTTTGGGAGGCCGAGGTGGGTGAATCATTTGAGGTCAAGAGTTTGAGACCAGGCTGGCCAACATGGCGAAACCCTGTCTATACTAAAAATACAATAATTAGCCGGGCATAGTGGTACACACCTGTAGTCCCAGCTACTCGAGAGGCTGAGGCAGGAGAATTGCATGAACCCAGGAGGCAGAGGTTGCAGTGAGCTGGGATCATGCCACTGCACTACAGTCTGGGCAACAGAGCGAGACTCTTTCAAAAAAATAAATAAAAAGTGAACGCATCAGTCAAAAAATGATATTAAATAAAGGGGTAAGGGGAGGGAACTCTTCTTTTTTTTTTTTTTAAAGATGAATACCAACCAATAAATGCAGAAGAAATGAGATAATTATAAAATTCACTATTTTGCAATCACCATTGTAACAGATAATCTGGACAAAAATCATCAGTGGATGCTAAAACTACATACTAACAAAGCATTTCCCCCATATATTATAAAGGGGATAAAAACACTGTTACAGTGTAGAAATGTGAGAACATCACCTTAACCATGTGATCAAACTTAATAATATTAAACTGAAGGCATCAGATGTCTCCTGATAGCATGCCCAAAGAAGAACACAATATCCCATGCAGTAATCCTGCCAAAAATCCTGAATCTAATAATAAGTAGACAGTCAGCAAATCAAAATTAAGGGACACTCTGCAAAACAAAAACAAAAAAATCACAAAAGATACCAACAACAGCACCCCTTTTCACCCCAAAAAAGGCTGGGGAACAGTTCTAGAATAAAGGAGACTAACTCAACCCGAGTTGAATGCAATGTATGGTCCTTGACTGGGTCCTGAATGGGGAGGAAAAGATACAAAGGACATTAACAGGAAAATAAGAAAATAGGAACAGGAATATACATTCTATGAACAGTGTTAAATAACTTAAAGTGACAATTATGGCTGTATTAAAGTATGTCCCTGTTCTTAGGGGATACATGCTGAATCTATGTATTTAGGGGTGTGTCATAATGCCTGCTGTCCCTCAAATGGTTTGGCAGAAAAAGAAAAGTGGTAAAATGTTAATAATAAATATCTAGGTAAAAATGTATGGTATGCTTACTGTACTATTCTTGTAACCTTTGCATCTTTGAAATTTATCAAAGTAAAAATTTGGGAGGTAGGGATTTATCATAAAAAAAGAATGCTTTACATAACAAATTTAGATGCAAATATTGTTAACAAATTTCTAAGTCTCAGGAATTGACTTCTTATTTTAAGTAAATTTCTGCTATAAAGGAGTCATAACTTTTTTTATTTTGTTTTATTTCACAGTATAATCTCCAGTGTGTTCTTATAGCCTATTACTAAATTAGTATTCCCTATTTAAAAAGATACATAATTAGACTACAAACTACCATTGAAGTATATAAAGTCAAACTAAACAATTAAATTTCAAATAACCATCTACTCAAACTAAAAAAGAACTGTCATGAAGCTATCTTTAAAAACTTGCAGTTGAACAAAATGGAAAGCTTTTTTGCTTAACTTGTTTTGCTTAAAAAGAAAAACAACACCTTTTTCTCTTACTATTAAAAGAGGAGTTCCCAGCAACACATAATGGACTAAAAGAAAGAAAAAAAAAAAGAGTTGTGCTAAATTATCATACCAGGCAAAATTACTTTCATGAGTTGCATATAAAACACTTTCAAAACAAAATACTTAAAAAAAAAAGCTAGGATTTTTATAGAAAGCATTAAAAAATAAAATGTAAAAATCCAACATGAAATATAAGTATTAATTTCTAAAATATAATTTTAAATAATCAATAAAAATATATCTCTTAAAACTGGTATGAACTACTCAAAATAATACAGCTAAGATTAAATTCACCTATGAGCACAGAATTCACAAATCTAAAATCAATTCCCACCATAAAGAAGATTCAATATTTTAAAGAACTGATTTTTTAAAAAACTCAAGTCACAGAAAAATTAGTACATTAAAACAAAATATTTGATATTTTGATAATTCTAAAATTTAGAGTTTGTATAATGAAAGTAAAATAAAAAACAAATTAGAAACTTATTTGCAATCAATGGCAAAACCGAACATATTATTCTAAGAGTTCATAAAATAAACATTAAAAATTCAATAGATAACTATCAATATCAAATAGATGATATACAGAACAAAAGGCAAAAGCTAAATAAATGTGGAAATACGTTCAACAAATAATCAACAAAAAGCTATCATTTTAATAAGTGATAAGATTATAATTCCCAATAATGCTAAGGTTATGACGACTCCAAGTACACTCACACAGTGCTGGTGCAGGCTTATAGCCATATAATTTTTATAACACAATTTAGTGATATAATTCATTCTTTTTAAAAAATATTTGGGCTGGGCGTGGTGGCTCACACTTGTAATTCCAGCACTTTGGGAGGCCGAGGCGGGCGGATCACGAGGTCAGGAGATCGAGACCACAGTGAAACCCCGTCTCTACTAAAAATACAAAAAAATTAGCCGGGCGTGGTGGCGGGCGCCTGTAGTCCCAGCTACTCAGAGAGGCTGAGGCAGGAGAATGGCGTGAACCCGGGAGGCGGAGCTTGCAGTGAGCCGAGATTGCGCCACTGCACTCCAGCCTGGGCCACAGAGCAAGACTCCCTCTCGGAAAAAAAAAAAAAAAAAAAAAAAAATTTTGAACTCCTTTCATATAGGCACTGGGTTAGGCAAGAAAGCCACAATCTTCACCTCATACAATCTGTAGCCTGTTGTGAAAAGACAATGGTAATTGTTTTAATAGAAAAAAACTGAGATTGCTGAAGAGGCTCACAACACAAACATCTAACCCAGTGTGACCTAGTCTAACCTGGTATTGGGGAAAGCTTCCCAGACAAATGATCCTGTTAATCATTTGTTTCTCACTGGTTGCCAAACACCTTGCTAGGCATGAGACTTAAATGATAACACCATATGGTATCAGCCTGCAGAGTTAATGGTCTAGAAGTGGATGAAGATTCACAATCACAACAGATGCGGTAAATACAGTAACGAAGAGGAGACAGAGAAGGGAGATGAAGTGAGCAGTGAGAGACTACAGTTGTTTGGGAAATGATGAGTACAACAGTTAAGGGAGAAGGAAGGAATGAAGTAGCCAGGAGCAACAGTGTGAAAGGAGACAACAAGAGTTAATGCAGACTGACATGTGGAGAAAGTCCATCGTAAACATGATACAAAACACAGATGAAGGAAAGTCTGAGGAGCTAGAGCACGAGTTCAGGTTTGAACATGAGTCTTTGAGGCATCTGAATCAGAAAGGTAAAAATGACCAATATGCAACTGGAAATACAGGTCTGGCTCTCAGAAAAGAACTCTGAATTGGAGCAATCAGTTAAACAAATTATCCTGTGACTATTCAGGGAATGGGGAGAAAAAAGAGCAGAGTCCTAAAAAATGCAGATCATTTAGAAAGCAGCGTTAGAGAAGTCCAGGAGGAGAGAGATCAAAGAGCTGAGTAACGGGTCTGGTCTCAAAAGCCAGAGGCTGACAGAGCTGACAGAAAAAGGAAGTAGTAAACAGTGCCAAATGGGTAAGAAAAGTAAAATTAAGCCCCAGAACAATAATTCAGAGGTGGGGTGATGACAATAAGAGTCAGGTGGCAGATAGTTGAGGTGTGAAGTTCTTTTTATTTAAAGAAGTAAACCAAGGCTGAGCACAGTAGCTCATGCCTGTAATCCCAGCACTCTGGGAAGCCAAGGCAGCAGGATCACTTGAGCTCAGTTGTTCATAACCAGCCTGGGCAACATAACGAGGCAGCGAGACCCTGCCTTCACTAATACTAAAAAAAAAAAAAAAAAAAAATTATTCTGGTATGGTGGCATGCACCTGTAGTCTCAGCTACTTAGAGGACTCAGGCAGGAGGATCACTTGAGCCCAGGAGGTCCAGGCAGCCGTGAGCCCTGGTGGTGCTACTGCACGCCAGGCTGGGCGACAAAGTGAGACCATTTCAAAAAAACAAACCAACCAAGCAAAACCCAGAAGCAAAACCAGTAGGTACTTTTTTTTTCTTTTTTTTTTTTCTTTTTTTTTTGAGACAGTCTCACTCTGTCACCCAGGCTGTGCAGCGGTGTGATATTGGTTCACTGCAACCTCTCCCTCCTGGGTTCAAGCGATTCTTGTGCCTCTGTCTCCCAAGTAGCTTGGACTACAGTTGCGCACCACCATGCCTGGCTAATGTTTGTATTTTTAGTAGAGACGGGGTTTCACCATGTTGGCCAGGCTGGTTCTCGAACTCCTGACCTCAGGCGATCTACACGCCTTGGCCTCCTAAAGTGCTGGGATTACACGCGTTAGCCACACCCCTCCAGCCAGTAGGTAGGTACTCAAAAGAAGCTTGCTGATGAAGGGAAAGAAAGGATTGAAAACAAACTGTTCTAGGGATTTTTGATTTTGTTTTAAAGACATAAAGCCAGGCACAGTGGCTCATGTCTATAATCCCAGTACTTTGAGAGGCAATGGAATAGTGTGTTGCCATTGACATGAGAAATATGAAGACCATACTACATTGAAAAGTATTAAAATTTTAAGCTCAGAATTCAAGATTAGGCCAGGGGCAGTGGCTCACGCCTGTAATTCCAGCATTTTGGGAGGCAGAGGCGGCCAGATCACCTGAGCTCGGGAGTTTGAGAACAGCCTGAGCAACATGGTGAAACCCCCTCCCTACAAAAAACAGCTGGGCACAGTGGCAGATGCCTGTAGTCCCAGCTCAGGAGACTGAGGCAGGAGAATCACTTGAGCCCAGGAGGCAGTGGCTGCAGTGAGCCAAGATCATGCCATTGCACTCCAGCCCGGGAGACAGTGAAACCCTGTCTCAAGAAAATAAAAAAAAAAAATTCAAGATTAGTCTACACCAGAATCACAACTATGTAAAAGCATATGATGTGTATGAATGATGAAAACACTTGTAATAGGAGTTGAGGCCATTTTATTTTTTATATTATTTTATGTTCACTGTATAATAAATTAATTGGGAGAAAATGATCACCCAAATAAGATTTGATCAGTTATACAAATAATTCAAGATGGGAAGGAAAGTAAGGTACCCAACTAAGGGCCCCCTGGTGCCAGGCAGAATGTGACATCAAAAGTGGTAGTAAAGGGGGATTCCAAAGAAGCTTTACCAGTATTAAAGTAGATACTGAGATGGAGGGCAAGAATGATTTGGCAGTTGTATGGCATTTGGTCTTGTATGCATATTTGAAATAGGGTGATTAAATCTGAGGGAATCCTTAGTTCTAAATAAGAAACTAAGTTTGAGAAATTTTTACATAATTATATGACACAAAATGTTTGCTTTTTTTAATGTAATAGCATGATATAATGGATGCAATATTACGGGTAGAAAGTATAACAGAGGAAAGGCATACAACTTCTGAAGTCTCAAATTTAGGTTACAGGCACAAGGCTTACAACATTATGTATCCATCCACATATAATTTATTCCACGGAATACTTGGGAGCATTAGGAAAATGAGTTAGAGGAGCCAAAACAAAAGGAATGGTAAGCAGAGAGTCCAGGATTCCGACTAGGTAAATTTCCCTGGGACACTCCCGCAGTCAGTAAGGAGGAAAGATTATTATTACTCACGCTGTAATTTACAAAAGGGTCTGGGTTGTATAAATCAGAGTATGCTGAACCTTTCAAGTTTACCCAGCTTCAAGCTAGTGGAATTACGTGGCAAAGCAAAGTGGTTCTTGTCAATACTATATTCATTTGCAAATATTCATAAGAATGAAAACATACAAAGCTTCAATTATCCAAAATTATAACCAATCTTAAAGGTTAGATTATCTTTAAAAGTTAATTTTTAAAAGTTGGAATATTACTTGGCTCATATTAAAATTTCAATCACCCAATCTCTTCCACAGCAACAGGATATAACTAAACTATCTGATTTGAACCTATTCCCCACCACTTCTTCATGGGATGCATACTATATCGAGAATGCAAGAATTTACAAATATGTACAATTAATAGATACTTAAAATGCAGTTCTTACAGAGAGCAGAATGGTGGTTACCAGGCACTGGAGGTGAAGGGCTGGGAGAGAGTATGTGATAGAAAGATGTTGACCAAAGAATACAATACAAACTTCCAGTCAGAAGGAATAAGTTCTCAAGATCTACTGCACAGCAAGGTGACTACAGATAATTATGTTTATTTCAAAACTGCGAAGAGAACGGGTTTTAAATGTGCCCATTACAAAAAAAAGATAAATATGTAAGATGATAAATATGTTAATGAGCTTGATATAATCAGTCCACAATATATACAGACACCAAAACATCACTTTATGCCCCATAAATACATACAATTATTGCCAATTAAAAATAAATTTTTAATTAAATTTTTAAAAATGAAGTTCTTCCTATCTCAAACACTTCACCTCCTGTCCTTGAAACTAGCTAATTTCCAGATTATCATCTAGTCACTCCCTCCAAGAAGTCTTCCCTGATGCTTTAAGATGACTCATCAAAGCTACAACTTGTCACACTCTATTGTAATTTCAGGTTTACTAGTGTGAAACTCCCATCAGAATGTAAGCTCCAAAAGGATGGAGCCACAATTAACCTGACCCAAGGGTCCAGTGCTTACCACCTAGCACAGCGTGTGGCAAATATAATGAGTAGAATTAATATTTATTTTATTTGTTTTTTTGAGACAGGCTCTTGCTCTGGGCTGAAGAGCAGTGGCGTGATCACAGCTCACTGCAACCTCAACCTCCAGGGCTCAAGCAATCCTCCCACCTGAGCCAGCGCATGCCACCATGCCTGGGTAATTAAAAAAAAAAAAAAAAAACTGTAGAGACAGCGTCTTGCTTTTGTTGCCCAGGCTGGTCTTGAACTCCCGGGCTCAAGCAATACTCCCGCCTCAGCCTCCCAAAACGCTATTACAGGTGTGAGCCACCATACCCAACCTAGACTATTTAAATGAATCATAAAGATGCAGTAAAAATAGATACTCTTCTAAGGAATTTTACTCTTGGGAAGAGCATTTCAAACCTTTGCCCCACTCTCCTCTGCCACTATATCAGGGAGATGGTCTAAGAGTCACTGCCTTAACCTATTCTTATCAATATTTGTTTCTTTCATTGAAGATTAGAGCAGGAAGGGACCTAAAAGGTCAGGCGACCCAATACCTTCATTATCCAGAGAAGCGAATAAAGCTGAACTAGTCAGTAACTTAAAAGGTCAATAAACATTAAAGGAAGAAGTAGCCAGGAGCTGCTCCTCCATTTGCTCCTCCATTAAATACTTATCTTTATTCTCCTATTCCCCAGTATTCAATCTCTCTACTAATAACTAATATAATCCTTCTCCAGTTGTTCCCATCCACTACAGTACACAAGCTTTAATTTAGACAAATGCCATATATTTTATATATATATATTTATCTGTAAATGTCAGTAGAATTTTTATCCCTGTTTATCACTTTATCAACTGTTACCAAAAGTTAGATTATAAATTCTCTTAAGAACAGTGGTTTGTCTTAATAACATCTAAGAAAATTTAAAGCATTTATACACAGTATGTACTAAAAAATAGTGATAACAACTACAAAATGGGAAAAATAGAAAACCCAATCAGAAAATAAATTATTTGTATAATATCATAAGAAACATTTTTACATCCTATTACAGTCAAAGGTTTTATTATCAACTATCTAACCTTATCTACACTGATCTACCAATTAAATATTAAGTGCCTACCTAAAAGCCGCTTCCCAAAAGCAGTTCATTCCACAAACATCAGAGGGCAGCATCCAATAGGGATTCCAGTAACACAGAGAGAAATCTTTACACCTAACAGAGTAAGACAGAAATAAGAGTCCTGTGTGAGTATTTTGGTTTGGAACTAACAAGGAATTTACTCAGTAACACGATAACTTACTGTTCTATTTTAAAGCAAATAAAATTGTAAATCCAAATTGCTATGATAAAGATTTTGGAAAACTGATTTCTCCCTTACTTAAGGCACCATTATTTTAAATAGTACTTTAAAACCTTGAAGGCAGACTATACTATAGATTGGGAAACCGTTTTTCCGTCGGAAAGTCTCCCGATATATTAAAATCCCCTCCTCAGATAACACAGACAAATATGTCTTCTAAAATTTTCTTCACAGGCTACACATATACCCCTAGAACAAAATCCGTTTGGGACAAACAAAATATTTGCTTATCCTCAAACATAATAAAAATGCCACAAATGCTGGCAGAAAGGGAAAAGAAGATCTTTAAATGCTTTTAAATTAATCCTCAACCCAAACTACTTGTATGGTGTTTTAAACTGAAAAATAAATCATAATAGCCAAGATGTATATGAAAACGGTCAACATCACTAATCATCAGGGAAATGCACATTAAAACCACGAGATAACATCTCACCCAGTTAAAATGGTTATTATCAAAAAGGCAAAAAACAAATCCTGGCAAAGGTATGAAGAGAAACGGAAACACTCATACACTGCTGGTAGGAACATACATTACTACAGCCACTATAAAAAAACAGTATACAGATTCCTCAAAAAACTGAAAATAGAACTACCATATGATCCAGCAACCCCACTGCTCTGTGTGTATGTATACATACATATACACACATACATAGACGGGCACAGTGGCTCACATCTATAATCCCAGCACTTTGGGAGGCTGAGGTAGGTAGACTGCTTGAGCTAGGAGTTCAAGATTAGCCTGGTCAACATAACAAGACTCCGTCTCTAAAAATAAAAAATTAGCTGGACATGGTGGCATTTACCTGTAAGTCCCAGCTACTCAGGAGGCTGAGGTGGGAGGATGGCGTGAGCCCAGGAGTTTGATGCTGCAATAAGCTGTGACTGTGCTACTGCACCCCAGCCTGGCTGAACAGAGCAAAAGAGACTCTGTCTCAAACAAACAAACAAAAATTTTTAACCGCCCTGCCCCCAAAAAACCTGGAAATCATGCTGATATTCACAGCCTAGTATCATTATCTACATTATCTCAGTTCCATATTATACGAGCTAAAATGGAAGATCAAGTCTGGTCTTTCTTGTTAGGTTGCATGTTGGAGCCAAAAAGGAAAAAGGAAAACACCTTATATTACAAAAAAAATTGTTTTTCATCGTGATTTCTTTCCAAAATAATAGTCTACAAGTCACTGGGTACTAAAGTATGTATGAAGTCAGGGTGAGTCACTAAACCAGGTCACTTCATTATCTCATCACTATGCAGCTTTGTTTTCTCTCATTATGAATTCAATTATGAGTTACTGTGCTTATATCAAATGGTCTATGAAATTTCTGATTTGCAAAAATCTGATCACATCTCTCACAAGTGGCAACAGTCTAAGGCAGGGGTTCTCAGCCCTGGTGGAGGGTGCCACACAAGACCTATTAAATCAGAATCTCTAGAAACAGGGTCTGGCACTGGTGGTTTTTAAAATGCAGCCTAAGTAATTGTGTACACTACTGCATAAAGAACAACAAGGTTGGAATTTCTTAATCAACAGAAAAAAGTTACATTATAACTTTGTTTTCCTCTAAAGAGACAGCATATTCTAGCATAGCGCAAAAGGCTACATATCTTCACTTAAAAGGCTGAACCAGAAAGAGAAGAAAATGTGTATATATCAGTAAAACTTATGACTTGATTAGAAAATCTGTGTCTGCACCCTCTCAGGCATGGCTATGTATTTTAAGTCTTTGATTTCATACCACACAGTCAGACTCATTGACGGTAATAAAAACACTTAAGAGTTCTTTTCAGATTCAAGCACTTTCACAACCATTTAGACTCACAAGAAACATTTTAAGGTAGGTATGATCTCCGTCTTTCAGATACAGATGATATCACAGCTTTATTTCAACAAATCCACAATTTATTTACAATCAACACCTAATGTGTACCTTTGTTCTATGAAGAAGATAACTAATCAGGTTATTCCATATCCCCTGTCAAACTCTACAACAGTGAAAAATGGAAATGGAAATCTCAAAAACAAATTCAATTTTTCTATAAAATTAATTAAAATTATATATATTTAACAATACCATTTGCAGCCTCAACTTGTACTTTAAGTTACAAAACAAATCAGTTATGTGTTGTTTTCCAAACCTGCCTGGTCCTCAGGTCACTTGTTAAAAATACAGATATAGGATCCTATCCCATACCCAGTTAATCAAGACTCCCCAGAGAAGTGGCCTAAGAAGCTGAATTTTTCACCAATATCCCCAGGTAAGTCTTAAAATCAGACCTGAATGAGAAACACTGTGTATCAAGGGATAACTAGAGTCAGCTTGAACTTTTTTTATCGAAGTACTGATAATAATTTCTCTTATGATAATCCTGTTTACTACAACTTAAAAATGATTAAATTTTTGAAAATTTGTGTTTCTATGAATACTTCAATCAATACATGTTATTAAGTACCGTTTAGAAAAATTTTTAAAGCCTAACAAATTACCCACCACTATTAACATTTTCATATCTTAACTACCCCATATTTCGAAAATATCTTCCTACAAATATTTGACTAGAAAAGTTAACGTGCATGTTGCCAACATGCAGAAGTTGCTGAAACTACTTGATCTTCATTAGTCTCAAGAAAACGCCCATGTGAGCTAGAGAGCACACCTCAAACTCCCTGTTCTCAGGAAATATCCACCAGGGAGCTTCTAACTCAAAAGACCCTCTTGCAGTATTACAATTAAACTGTATTTGGGGGCAATGATTTGTTTTGTTTTTTTTTTTAAAAAGTTGATGCAAGATGACGAAGCCACAGACATGAGAATTAAATTCAACAAGACCAACATACTGAACAACTTAGTAATGAGTTTAAATTTTGTGAAGCTTTGAGCCACACCAAGAGCCCTACACTTCTGCTAGTACCAAACTAGGTGCCAAGTATGGTGGACTAAGGATGATCACACATCTGACACTTCTATTAAGAAGTAGGAGACAGATCATCGAGACAGAAAGTTAACAAGGATATCCAGGAATTGAACTCAGCTCTAAACAAAGTGGACCTAATAGACATCTACAGAACTCTCCACCCCAAATCAACAGAATATACATTTTTTTCAGCACCACACCACACCTATTCCAAAATTGACCACATAGTTGGAAGTAAAGCTCTCCTCAGCAAATGTAAAAGAACAGAAATTATAACAAACTGTCTCTCAGACCACAGTGCAATCAAGCTAGAACTCAGGATTAAAAAACTCACTCAAAACCACTCAACTACATGGAAACTGAACAACCTGCTCCTGAATGACTATTGGGTACATAATGAAATGAAGGCAGAAATAAAGATGTTCTTTGAAACCAACGAGAACAAAGACACAACATACCAGAATCTCTGGGACACATTCAAAGCAGTGTGTAGAGGGAAATTTATAGCACTAAATGCCCACAAGAGAAAGCAGGAAAGATCCAAAATTGACACCCTAACATCACAATTAAAAGAACTAGAAAAGCAAGAGCAAACACATTCAAAAGCTAGCAGAAGGCTAGAAATAACTAAAATCAGAGCAGAACTGAAGGAAATAGAGACACAAAAAACCCTTCAAAAAATTAATGAATCCAGGAGCTGGTTTTTTGAGAAGATCAACAAAATTGATAGACCGCTAGCAAGACTAATAAAGAAGAAAAGAGAGAAGAATCAAATAGATGCAATAAAAAATGAAAAAGGGGATATCACCACCGATCCCACAGAAACACACTCTACCATCAGAGAATACTACAAACACCTCTATGCAAATAAACTAGAAAATCTAGAAGAGATGGATAAATTCCTCGACAAATACACCCTCCCAAGACTAAACCAGGAAGAAGTCGAATCTCTGAATAGACCAATAACAGGTTCTGAAATTGTGGCAATAATCAATAGCTTACCAACCAAAAAGAGTCCAGGACCTGATGGATTCACAGCCGAATTCTACCAGAGGTACAAGGAGGAACTGGTACCATTCCTTCTGAAACTATTCCAATCAATAGAAAAAGAGGGAATCCTCCCTAACACATTTTATGAAGCCAGCATCGTCCTGATACCAAAGCCAGGCAGAGACACAACCAAAAAAGAGAATTTTAGACCAATATCCTTGATGAACATTGATGCAAAAATCCTCAATTAAAATACTGGCAAACCGAATCCAGCAGCACATCAAAAAGCTTATACACCATGATCAAGTGGGCTTCATCCCTGGGATGCAAGGCTGGTTCAACATAAGCAAATCAATAAATGTAATCCAGCATATAAACAGAACCAAAGACAAAAACCACATGATTATCTCAATAGATGCAGAAAAGGCCTTTGATAAAATTCAACAACCCTTCATGCTAAAAACTCTCAATAAATTAGGTATTGATGGGATGTATCTCAAAATAATAAGAGCTATCTACGACAAACCCACAGCCAATATCATACTGAATGAGCAAAAACTGGAAGCATTCCCTCTGAAAACTGGCACAAGACAGGGATGCCCTCTCTCACCACTCCTATTCAACATAGTGCTGGAAGTTCTGGCCAGAGCAATCAGGCAAGAGAAGGAAATAAAGGGTATTCAATTAGGAAAAGAGGAAGTCAAATTGTCCCTGTTTGCAGATGACATGATTGTATATCTAGAAAATCCCATTGTCTCAGCCCAAAATCTCCTTAAGCTGATTAGCAACCTCAGCAAAGTCTCAGGATACAAAATCAATGTGCAAAAATCACAAGCATTCTTGTACACCAATCACAGACAAACAGAGAGCCAAATCATGAGTGAACTCCCATTCACAATTGCTTCAAAGAGAATCAAATACCTAGGAATCCAACTTACAAGGGATGTGAAGGACCTCTTCAAGGAGAACTACAAACCACTGCTCAATGAAATAAAAGAGGATACAAACAAATGGAAGAACATTCCATGCTCATGGGTTGGAAGAATCAATATCGTGAAAATGGCCATACTGCCCAAAGTAATTTATAGATTCAATGCCATCCCCATCAAGCTACCAATGACTTTCTTCACAGAATTGGAAAAAACTACTTTAAAGTTCATATGGAACCAAAAAAGAGCCCGCATCTCCAAGTCAATCCTAAGCCAAAAGAACAAAGCTGGAGGCATCATGCTACCTGACTTCAAACTATACTACAAGGCTACAGTAACCAAAACAGCATGGTACTGGTACCACAACAGAGATATAGATCAATGGAACAGAACAGAGCCCTCAGAAATGATGCCACATATCTACAACTATCTGATCTTTGACAAACCTGACAAAAACAAGAAATGGGGAAAGGATTCCCTATTTAATAAATGGTGCTGGGAAAACTGACTAGCCATATGTAGAAAGCTGAAACTGGATCCCTTCCTTACAGCTTATGCAAAAATTAATTCAAGATGGATTAAAGACTTAAATGTTAGACCTAAAACCATTAAAATCCTACAAGAAAACCTAGGCAATACCATTCAGGACATAGGCGTGGGCAAGGACTTCATGTCTAAAACACCAAAACCAATGGCAACAAAAGCCAAAATTGACAAATGGGATCTAATTAAACTAAAGAGCTTCTGCACAGCAAAAGAAACTACCATCAGAGTGAACAGGCAACCTACAGAATGGGAGAAAATTTTTGCAACCTACTCATCTGACAAAGGGCTAATATCCAGAATCTACAATGAACTCAAACAAATTTACAAGAAAAAAACAACCCCATCAAAAGGTGGGCAAAGGACATGAACAGACACTTCTCAAAAGAAGACATTTATGCAGCCAAAAAACACATGAAGAAATGCTCATCATCACTGGCCATCAGAGAAATGCAAATCAAAACCACAGTGAGATATCATCTCACACCAGTTAGAATGGCCATCATTAAAAAAAAAACAGGAAACAACAGGTGCTGGAGAGGATGTGGAGAAATAGGAACACTTTTACACTGTTGGTGGGACTGTAAACTAGTTCAACCATTGTGGAAGTCAGTGTGGCGATTCCTCAGGGATCTAGAACTAGAAACACCATTTGACCCAGCCATCCCATTACTGGGCATATACCCAAAGGACTATAAATCATGCTGCTATAAAGACACGTGCACACGTATGTTTATTGCGGCACTATTCACAATAGCAAAGAGTTGGAACCAACCCAAATGTCCAACAACGACAGACTGGATTAAGAAAATGTGGCACATATACACCATGGAATACTATGCAGCCATAAAAAATGATGAGTTCGTGTCCTTTGTAGGGACATGGATGAAACTGGAAAACATCATTCTCAGTAAACTATCGCAAGGACAAAAAACCAAACACCGCATGTTCTCACTCATAGGTGGGAATTGAACAATGAGAACTCATGGACACAGGAAGGGGAACATCACATTCCAGGGACTGTTGTGGGGTGGGAGGAGGGGGGAGGGACAGCATTAGGAGATATACCTAATGCTAAATGACGAGTTAATGGGTGCAGGAAATCAACATGGCACATGGATACATATGTAACAAACCTGCACATTGTGCACATGTACCCTAAAACCTAAAGTTTAATAAAAAAAAAAAAAAAAAAAAAAAAAAGAAGTAGGATCTGCTGCGCGCAGTGGTTCATGCCTCTAATCCCAGCACTTTGGGAGGCCAAGGCAGGCGGATCACTTGAGGTCAGGAGTTCGAGAATGGCCTGGCCAACATGGTGAAGCCCCTTCTCTACTAAAAAAAATCAGTCAGGCGTGGTGGTGGTTGCCTGTAATCCCAGCTACTCAGGAGGCTGAGGCAGGAGAATCGCTTGAACCCAGGAGGCGGAGGTTGCAGTGAGCCAAGATCATGCCATTGCACTCCAGCCTGGGTGACAGAGCAAGACTCTGTCTCAGAAAACCAACCAACCGACCAACCAAGTAGGATCTAACTCCCCTTATCCAGAATCTAAGTGGGCTCTGTGATTGCTCTGACAAATAGAGTACTGAATATAATACTGTACCAATGTCCAGGCCCTTGCCTTAAGACTTCCACATCCTATTTCTTGGAACACTCTTTGAACCTGATCTTTACGTCGTAAGAAGCCCAAGTCACATTGAGAAGCCACTTGAGAGAATGCAGATCAACAGCCTCCACTGAGCTCCTAGTCAAAAGCCAGCATCAACTGCTAGCCATGTAAAAGAATCACAATGCCACACCATTCTGATCTACCAACCTACTGGTTCCTCCCCAACTCACAGAAAACTAGCATCTGGTTCACAGTCCTCGTCTCAGTACCAAATCCTACTTTCCTCTAACCATTCATTTGGTAAATCAATAAATTTTCTACTGAATGACTACCTACACAGGCCAAACACTGGCAACACAACAGTGAGTAAAATGGACATGGATCATACTGTCTAGTGGGGTGTAACAGAATGTCATCTCAGATACTGCAATGTGGGAGACCTAACCAACACCTAGGTTACACAATTCTTTAACTCCAGTAACTCTTACCTCCTTTTCCCTTCAGTGAAAAATGGCAAATGCTGGCCAGGCACAGTGGCTCACACCTGTAATCCCAGCACTTTAGGAGGCTGAGGTGGGTGGATCGCTTGAGCCCAGGAGTTCAAGACCAGCCTGGGCAACATGGCGAAACCCCATCTCTACAAAGAATAAAAAAAAAAAATTAGCCAGGCATGGTGGTGTGTGCCTGTAGTCCCAGTTACTTGGGAGGCTGAGTTGGGAGGATAGTTTGAGCCCAGGAGTTTGAGGCTACATTGAATTGTGATCATGCCAATGCACACCAGGTCTGGGCGACAGAGTGAGACCCTCTCTGACAAAAAAAAAAAAGAGAGAGAGAAGAAAAAGTAAAAAATGACAAATCCTGGACCCTGTCATCACCTGAAACTGCAATCCAATACCTCATCTCAGATTAGTCTCTGATCTAATAATTATGGTTCTTTTTTCTGAGACAGGGTCTTGCTCTGTCGCTCAGGGTGGAGTGCAGTGGTACAAACACAGCTCACTACAGCCTCAATCTCCTGGGCTCAAGCTATCCTCCTGCCTCAGTCCCCAGGTATCTAGGACTATAAGCATGTGCCACCAGGCCTGGCTAATTTTTAAAAAATTTTTTGTAGAGATAAAGCCTTGCTTTGCTGCCCAGGCTTATTATTTATATCCCATTACATGTGTGGAAATCACTCAGCCCTCCAATCACACGCTTCCTAAGTATAAGCTCCCTCCTTTACCCATTTCCCTCCCTACTCAGACTACATCATATGGTTCATCCATTCATGTTCCTATACCTGCAACTTCCACCTTCTTCTTTCACCGTACCTTTTCAGCACAATCTTCAGTTGAAACTGAGCCGTTCATTTGCATTCTCAGATGAATACTGAAGAACAGTTAATGACATGACTATGCTGATTAGTAGAAATATAAATTAACTGTCTTCCCCTTAGCTAGTCTCATACCTATTACCAACTTCATATGCATCCCCTTGTTGCCCATCTTCTTCTCAGGAGTCCTTAAAGACCTTCTTGCATCAATTAGTGTGTCTTTCTCCTTAACTGGCAATCTCTATTTGTGTAGTAGACTGTATTACTGTTCAGTTATTCACTCCCCACATTTAACTATAAAAGGATTATACAACCCTATTCCTTACCATGGGCCTTGCCTGCCTGATAGGGGAGGCATATATCCCTGCATCATTTATTGACTTTGACCTTATTCAAGTTACTTGCTTTGGCCAAAATAATATAAAAAGACATGATACTGTGGCATCAAAGTAGAAGCTTCAAATGGGACTGTGTTGTTCAATCTGGCTTTCTGCTCATCCGCTACCACAAGACTAGGCATATCCAATGTATGGACTGCTCCTTCAGCTTGGATCCCAGGATGAGAAGATATATCAAGCAAAGTCATAGCCATAGACATGTAACGTGCGCAAGAAATAAATGCTTGCTATTGTAAACTGCTAAGATGTATGGGGTTGTTACAAAGCAAAGCAGAATAACACACACACAATTCCCTTTTAAAGTGTGTAATTCAATGGTTTTTAGTACATTCAGAGTTGTGCAACCATGACTCACCAATTAAATTCCTCAGTATATATTCAAGAGAACTGAAAACATGTTCACAGAAAAACTGAGCATGAATGCTCCGAGCAGCACTATTCATAATAGCCAAAAAGTATAAAACAACTCAAATGTCCATCAAATAATGAGCAAAATGTGGTATATCCATACAATGGACTATTATTTGTCCATAAAAAGGAATGAAATATAGTGATACATGCTACAGTGGATAAACCTTGAAACATTATGCCAAAAAGAAAGCCAGACTCAAAAGACCACATACGGTGTGATTCCTTTATGTAAAATGCCCCAAACAGGTAAACCTCTGCAGACAGAAAGTAGACGCGTGGTTGCTTAAGACTCGGGGACTGAGGAGTGCAAGGTGGGAGTTACTGCTAATGGATACAGGGTTTCTTTGGCGGGTAATGATTTACTTCACAAAGGTTTAATGCAGTCAAAATTGGATGGGAAAAATCAAGTTATAGTTAAATTGATCATAATTCAGTGTCAAAAAACACACAGTATATAGGAAAGATGTTTTTCTTTCTTCACTGGAAATATAAGAGCACATGCACTAGTGAATACATATGCTGCATACCATTAAAAAAATCACACAACACTTAGATACTGCTGTAAGGAGTGAAGTAATTTGTTTATAGTTTCTTAACTCCCAAATATCCATTTGCCCATTTTGAAAAACTGGTTTTGGAGATTAAGACAAAGAGTAGAAACTCACACTGAGAACTTATGACGTATCACTGGCTTATTAGAAGCAATAAGATAAATTAGCAAAAGCAACTTATCTGAAGACAGCACTTGCACTTTCAGGCCAAAAAGAAAAAGTTTGAAAATATTGGAAAAGTAAAGGTAGTTATCCAGGTTCTGGCTATTAGTTGCTTAAAACTGTTGAAAGCAGAATACTAAACATCCAACATTTAAAGAGGTAACTCTATTAAATAATTTTAATGAGGCAAAGCATTAAAATGAGTTAGGTGGGTATGTCTTCACTATACCCATACTGACATTCAAAAGCACTGAAGTCCTAAAAGGGAATTTTTTCACTGTGGATCAAACTGAAATAAAATGTTACTATGGCTCATCCTTAAGTTTAATAAGGCATAAAGCATCTAGCTCTAGGTAGCTTGTCTACAACTGACCAAGGAGTAGCACAAGGTATCTTTGTGGTGATGAAACAATTCTGTATCCTAATCCTAATTGTGGGGGTGGTTACACGTATTTACACGTGATAAAACAACGCTCGGCACAACAATAGTTGTCGAACTTGAAGTTTACTTAAAACCAATTACAGAAGGTTTTTTATACATACATACATACATACATACAAACAAAGTCGCCCAGGCTGGAGTGCAGGGGTGCGAACACGGTTCATTGCAGCCTCAACCTCCTGGGCTCAAGCAATCCTCCCACCTCAACCTCTGAAGTAGCTGGGACCACAGGCGCACGCCACTATGCCCAGTTAATTTTTTGTATTTTTGTTGTTGTTGAGAGAGTGTTTTGCCATGTTGCCAAGGCTGGTCTAAAACTTCTGGGTTCAAGCAATCCACCCACCTTTGCCTCCTTGCTAGGATTACAGGTATGAGCCACCACGCCTGGTTGTACTTTTAAGTTAAACTAGAAAAAGTAATTTTCATTTCAAAATGTCCAAGATAGGAGGCTTCCGTGAAAACTATGCAAAACTTATCAAAGAGTCAGTGATACGAGACACGCCTGACCAACATGGTGAAACCTCATCTCTACTAAAAATACAAAAATTAGGCCAGGCGCGGTGGCTCACGCCTGTAATCCCAGCACTTTGGGAGGCCAAGGCAAGAGGATCACAAAGTCAGGAGATCGAGACCATCCTGGCTAACAAGGTGAAACTCCATCTCTACTAAAAACACAAAAAATTAGCCAGGCTTGGTGGCATGCACCTGTACTCCCAGCTACTTGGGAGGCTGAGGCAGAAGAATCACTTGAACTCAGGAGGCAGAGGTTAAAGTGAGCTGAGATCGCGTCATTGCACTCCCACCTGGGCGACAGAGGATCTATTTCAAAAAAAAAAAAAAGAGAAAGCGGATCACAAGGTCAGGAGATCGAGACCATCCTGGATAACACGGTGAAACCCTGTCTCTACTAAAAATACAAAAAATTATCTGGGCATGGTGGCAGGCGCCTGTAGTCCCAGCTACTGGGGAGGCTGAGGCAGGAGAATGGCGTGAACCCGGGGGGCAGAGCTTGCCTTGAGCCGAGATCATGCCACTGCACTCCAGCCTGGGTGACAGAGCGAGACTCCGTCTCAAATTTAAAAAAAAAAAAAAAAAAAAAAAAAAGTCAGTGATAAATTTAGGCATATTCAGCATAAATATTTGACAGTATGAATGAAGTGCTGCTGCAAAGCAGTAATGCAACTTCAAGGCATGTATACCCTCCCTGTGACTGTGCAAGAGAAGCAAAGATGCTTATGGACACATTAAAGGAGGCCATTCCCATGATACTGCCAAATCACTGTTATTTAATTTTCAACTAAATTGTTTCCAAGTCAGGCGCGGTGGCTCACACCTGTAATCTCAGCACTTTGGGAGTCTGAGGCATGCAGATCACCTGAGGTCAGGAGTTCGAAACCAGCCTGGCCAACATGGGGAAACCCCGTCTCTACTAAAAATAAAAAATTAGCCAGGTGTGGTGTCATGCGCCTGTAGTCCCTGCTACTCAGGAGGCTGAGGCAGGAGAATCACTTGAACCCGGAAGGCGGAGGCTGTAGTGAGCCGAGAGAGCGCCACTGCACTCCAGCCTGGGTGACAGAGACTCCATCTCAAAAAAAAAAATAAATAAATAAACAAATAAATAATTTCCAGACAACTTAATTTCTAGCTCTAAGTAAGACCTTCTTTTTCTTAAATTTCTAATTTCATTAATCCTCGACAAGTAGGAAAAGGACTGCTTATATATAAATGACACTGAAATATTCACCTACCCATTTCAAAGAAAAAGTTAGCCTCACACAATATACCTCCTCTACCCCCCCAGCTCCCCTACAAAGCTGGATTGATTTAAATCTAAAAAAGGGAGGGGAAAAAAACTGGTAGAAAGCTTTCTTATGCATAATAAAGGTAAACACGATAAAGTAAAAAGTAGCCAATCTGAAAACAAAAATCGTAAACCTCATACAGTACACACATTATGAACAAAATTTAAGTTTATACGTAGGGGGAAGTACTTCCAATAAGTACGGCATATAGATAATGATCTTACTGCTTTAAAATAAGATTTTCTAGGCAGGGTATGGTGGCTCATGCCTGCACTTTGGGAGGCCGAGGCAGGTGGATCATCTGAGGTCAGGAGTTCAAGACCAGGCTGGCCAACATGGTGAAACCCCGTCTCTACTAAAACATACAAAAAGAAAAAAAGGAAAAAAAAAAAAAAAAAAAGCTGGGCAGTTGGCACACACCTGTAATCCCAGCTACTTGTGAGGCTGAGGCAGGAGAACTGCTTGCACCCGGGAGGGGGAGGTTGCACTGAGCTGAGATCATGCCACTGCACTCCAGCCTGGGCAATGGAGCGAGACTCTGTCTCAAAAAAAAAAAAAAAGCCAGGGGTGGTGTGCACACCTGTAGTCACAGCTACTCGGGAAACTAAGGTGGGAGGATCACTTGAGCCCAGAAGGTTAAGGCTGCAGTGAGCCATGATCTCAGGCCACTGTACTCCAGCTTGGGTAACAGAGTGAAACCTTGTCTCAAAAACAAAAAACAAGACTTCTAAATCAAAAGTACGTATTATTTTTTCATCAGTCAAGTAACTTTCCCCTCCAAAAGCACAGAATATTTTAATTAATTACTAGTATTTATTAAATACTATGTGTCAGGTTTGGACTAAGAATTTGCTATGGTCTGAATGTTCGTGTCCCCTCAAAATTCGTATGTTGAAATCTAATTACTAACATGATGTTAGGAGGTAGGGCCTTTTGGTAGGTGATTAGGTCATGAGAGCAGAGCCCCCATGAATGGGATTAGTGGGGGGCCTTATAAAACGGGCCTGCCTCGCCTCTCCTATCATGTGAGAACACAGGGAGAAGGCGCCATCTATGAACCAGGAAATGGGTCCTCATCAGACACTGAATCTGCTGGTGCCTTGACTTGGATTTCTAGTCTCCAGAACTGTAAGAAATAAATTTCTGTAGTTTCTAAGCTCTCTAGTCGATGGTATTTTGTTATAGCAGCCCGAAACTAAGATAACACTTCACAAATATGTAACATAGATACCACTATGATCCTTCAATGACCTAAAATACAAGGTACAGGGCACTGGTTTTATGTAAGATGTTTTTGCAATAACAAAGCAGAGATTAAAGTGGCTTTAGTAAGTAATTCAACTTTCTTTACTGTTCACTGACTCAACTCTCTTCTTCAAACATAACTGCAGAAAAAAAGAGGGAAAAAGGGCTGGGCACGGTGGCTCATGCCTGTAATCCCAGCACTTTGGGAAGCCGAGGTGGGCGGATCACAAGGTCAGGAGATGGAGACCATCCTGGCTAACATGGTGAAACCACGTCTCTACTAAAAATACAAAAAATTAGCTGGGCATGGTGGCCGACATCTGTAGTCCCAGCTACTTGGGAGGCTGAGGCAGGAGAATGGCATGAACCTGGGAGGTGGAGCATCGCACCACTGCACTCCAGCTTGGGCAACAGAGCGAGACTCCATCTCAAAAAAAAAAAAAAAAAAAAAAAAAAAAAGGTGGGGTGGCGGGGGAACTTCACTAAAAACAGTAGTGTGAAAATAGTGCCCAAACTATTCTCAATTTTTGGTTTTATAACAAGCTGGAGCACATATCTAAAACATAAATTCCTGGACCCCACTGCCAGGGCATTTTGATTTAACAGGTCTTAACTGGAGCCCAATGACCAGAATTTTTCCCAAAGGTCAGAAATTGGAAGAAAAAAAAATATCCCTACTTAAAATTTAAATTACCAAAATGATATTAGCTAAAATGTTGTTGTGTCAGGCACCATACTAGGTACTCTATATCAGCTATTTAATATTTAATTTCAATTCTCACAAACAACTCAATATCATACTATTCTCTCTGATGAAGAAAACAAGTTCAAGGTCAACACAGTCAGTAAGGGGCAAAGCTGAAGTCTGCCACTCCAAAACTCTTACTTTCTATTCTTTAAGTTCTCAGTATATAACACCAGTGTTCCCAGGATCCAGCAGAAATGATAACTCTATGGCCTAACCAGATCTAAAAAAGAAAGTGAAATAATTACCTCCCTGTGTGACAAGGAGACACATAAGGAGACTCCAAGGGCATGATGGGTCCAGAAATGGTATCACTGAAACATTTAGTAATTTCCTGATTCCCCACTACCAATACTGCTGTATAGCCCCAGGCAAAATTTTGATAATCAATGTCAGGACTTATCAGTGAAATATGATAATTTAATCATCCTGAGTAACTAAAATGCAAAAAGTAACTAAAATGCAACAAAGTGGTATGAAGTAGTGATGTCCGGTAATAACTACTGCTTTCTGTCAAACACCTTAATACAGTCTGTCCACACTGAAAAGCCTGAGTCTCTCCTCGTAGAACAGCCACTGCCTACCCAGCATTCCTTCTCCTTTGAGGCACCCCTCCTCTCCAACACCAATCATATTATTCTGTCTGCCATAGGGATGTGCAAGTGACACAGAGCCAACAAATCAGAGCTCCCCATCCCAAGTAACACTGACTGGTCCACAAACGGGCATGCAATCCAAGCAAGTCCAATGACAGCCTTTTCCTAGGATTTTGTATTTGAGATTAAAGAATAAAACCTGCAAGAACAGAAAAACCCCATGAACAAAGTTTTGTCTTTAGTGGAAAAGAGTCCCCAGTCCTTAAGGTCCTTTGAGCTGCCCTGCTATCTGCAGTTTTTCCTTCATTTTAAAAACTGTATAAGCCTATAAATATGTTCTGCTTGAGATAGTTTTACTGAATTTTCATCAAAGACAACTAAGAATTCTATTATAAATTAAGTAAGGCAATCTAATGTACAGCCTGATGACTATAGTTAACAACGTGTATAGTATATCTAAAGTGTGCTAAGACAGTAGATCTTTAGTGCTTTCACCACACCAAAAAAAAAACCCTATGTGAGGTGATGATGTTAACTAGCTTAACTGTGATCATTTCTCAACGTATATGTATGTCAAACTATCAAGTTGTATGCCTTAAACATATACAATCTCTATCAATTATACCCTAATAATTAGCTAAAAAAAATGTAAGTATTATCTACATTTTACAGGCGAGGAAATTAAAACACAGGCAAGTGACACAATTTAGACAAAGTCTCACAGCAACCAGAGCCAGAATACTGAGAACATGGGTTTATCTGACTCCAAGACCCATGTATTTTCTGATTATTAAAATCATGGCTTCAAACAGAATACACTAACGGATAAGAGATTCCACTGAAAAACTGTTCCTTTCATTTTAAAGTTACTTCAAGGACTCCAAGTCTTTTGTCGTCATGAAATTCTATACTATGAATAGTTTTTATAAGATCTGACCAATGGAACTTACTGGGTACAAACCTAGATTCCGTGTTTAAAATAAAAGGAGAGAAATAATAGTTACAGTCTTTCAAGTAAGATGTTATCAAAAAAGGCAAAAATGCAATAATACCTAAGTACTACTGAAAAGAGAAAGCTGCTGGCTTGCCCCATAGCCCCACTGCCCAGAGTCCACTATCTAAACTAGACCCTTATCTTTCTTTACAGAAAGAGCTCTTTCTTTTATTATTATTATACTTTAAGTTTATAACACTCAAAGGATACACAGTTTCTTTTTTTTTTTTTTTGAGACGGAGTCTCGCTGTCGCCCAGGCTGGAGTGCAGTGGTGCAATCTCGGCTCACTGCAAGCTCCGCCTCCCGGGTTCACGCCATTCTCCTGCCTCAGCCTCCTGAGTAGCTGGGACTACAGGCACCCGCCACCGCGCCCGGCTAATTTTTTGTATTTTTAGTAGAGACGGGGTTTCACCGTGTTAGCCAGGATGGTCTCGATCTCCTGACCTCGTGATCCACCCGTCTCGGCCTCCCAAAGTGCTGGGATTACAGGCCTGAGCCACCGCGCCCGGCCAGGATACACAGTTTCTAATCCTCCTCCAAAATTGATTTGCTTTGGATCTTGGCCAAATGATTTATACATGAAGAGGTTAAGGATTTCTATACCGTATCTCATGGTGGCCAAAAAAGTTAATTTTTTTTTTTTTTTTTTTTGAGACAGGATCTTGCTCTGTCACCCAGGTTGGATTACACTGGTGCAATCATAGCTCACCATAACCTTGAACTCCTGGGCTCAAGTGATCCTCCCATCTCAGCCTCCCAAAGTGCTGGGATTACAGGTGTGAAACACCACATTGTTAATTTTTTTTTAATTTTTTATTTTTTGTAGAGATGGGTTGTTGACCAGGCTGGTGTCAAACTCCTGGCCTCGAGCAATCAGTCATCCCCACTCAGCCTTCCCAAATTCTGGGATTACAGGCGTGAGCTACTCAGCGTTGCCAAAAGTTGATTTAATTCTATGAGATTTCTATAAAAATGTTATAAATGACGATATGTAAAATAGAGTCCTGAGGTCTTAGTAATTCGCGTGATCTTAATCTAACCATAGGGTAAAACTTCACAATCCAACTTTTCCACGTTGTTCCCCTGCCCAAATGGTTTCTTATGCGCGCAAATGTGGTGACATGTTATTCTTCATCACATTTTTACAAAGAGAGATAGATACACCTGTAGTTCTAACTTAGATGTACACCTTATTTAAAATAAAGAGTAATGCTACTCAAAGGACCTAAAAAAGTACAGCATTTCGGTTGACTCAATCCTGACACATAAAACTTAACATTTCAGTAATGATTCTATTGGATGTTTATTAAAACTGGGGCTATTTTCAAAAATTTCAAATAATTTTATTTAAATCAGCTGGTCAAACAAAATTTGTAAATTTCTGTCACAAAATAAAATATCTAAGACCAAGGCACTAAAAATGTAATGCTAACATCAGTCTAATTTCATTCAGTATTTAATTAAAATGTTGCTTCCTTACAATTCAGCTCAATATAAAAATAATTCCCTTTCCATAATTGCAAATGCTTCACAATAACATACTAGGCCATAAACAGTTTAGCTTCAACCTGTCATTTTTCACGAGCTCATTCAAGTCTTCAGTGACTGCTTTCTCCCAGGACAGACAATTGAGGGTCCTGATGTAGGAATTACCCCGACTGTAATCCAATCGCAGGGTAAAAACATGACAAGTCCGCTTTCTACGCTGCTCCTCTGCCCAAACTTTCCCCTTTCATTCTAGGAATGACCATCAACTCTCAAACTGATGTTAAACAACAGCCCACAGCTGACCTATACTCCCTCTTCCGACAAACCCTATACTTCTCTATATCAAAGCAGCATCTGCCAAGTCCTGGTAGGGAGCACTTCAGGTCGTTCCCAGAGAGGTGCCCATACATAAGGTGGAAGTGTCCATGCTGCAAGGCAGTGCAAACGGTCAGATTTCAAGCATTCATAATGCGTTGACAGAAACATTTTTTTTCTGTTTAAATCTCATGTTGATTCCTACTCTGGCAGTGATTTGTGGAAATCCACCTAAGTCATTACGTCGCTTTTTAAATACCGATTGGTCAAGAAAGGTAACTCCATCCCATCCAACAACAGACTTGAGCACGCCAAGTATCGCTCATTTTTCTTAATTTGCTCTAAGTTTCTTAATTAACTGAGTGTTTCCAAAAGAAAACTTCACGACCCGCACAAATGCCATTTCCAAATTTAACTAACCGTGGCTAATACTTAAAAGTGTAAGCGTTAACACAGGAAAATCATCATGAGAGACAAAACACACACACATACACACACACACACACACAATCCTTAAACACTGAACTAGGGCGCCAGCCTCATGTTTAAATATCTCAACTTGAACTCCACTGAAACAAGAGGGAATTCTCACTAGCCAGGCAGCAGTAAGCCTTTTGTGGACACCTCTTATTTTCAAAGAACCCTCTTTTTTAAAAGTTGAAAATTAATTTCTAACTGCTTTAAAGGGCGCATGACTGGGTCAAAAGACAAACACAGAAAAGTGTGGGACACTCTCAGGCGGGAGCAGCGCGGGTTTAGCCCCGGCCGGAGGGGAAGGAGGGAAATGAGTGAGGGGTCAGAGACCGCAGGAAAGACGCGGGAGACGCGGCACCGACCCGCGAGCAGCCCGGGCTAGGCCGAGCCCGCGCCCCGCGCCCGCCGCGTCCCCCACACCGGGAACTGCCCATACCTGTCCGACCCGCCAGGATGCGCTGCAGGGCCCGCGCCTCTCACGGCGCCGCGTCCGCCGCCCGCGAGCCAGGAAGCCACTGCGGCCTGCGGCTTCCCGCCACCGCCGCCCGCTCCTTCTTCCAGGGACACGGCGAGCTGGCTAAAGGCGTAAAGGAGCGAGCAGAAGCCGCAGGCCACACACAGCACCACGACGCGCAGGTAGCGCCGCATCGCCCCGGCCGCGCTCCTCCGTCTCCGCCGCCGCCGCGCCCGCCCGGGCGAACTGGAGCGGAGGGAGCGGCAACGCGCAGCCGCGGGCGCAACAAGTTCCTCCTCCGCAGCCGCCGCCGCCGCCGCCGCCGCTGCCTTGTGCCCGCTCCCTTTCTTCCCTCCCCGCCCACCACCTAGGCGAGCGCAGCCGCGGCTCCGGAGCCGCAGGACTACCCGCCCGGAAGCCTGGACGCCGCCTCTGCCGCCGCGCGCCCAAGGGTCAGCGGCAGCGACGCAGCCCCGCCCCTCCCCCGGGCGGGAGGACTGGACGCGCCGGCGCAGTTCGCGTGGGAGGGACGCAGGGCTGGCGCGCCGGGGGCGGTGTGGGCGCGCGGAACGCGGCGCCCTTGGGGGCTATAGCGAGCGCAGGCCAATGCGCAGGTGAATCGGGGCCCAGTGGGTCACGACCGCCGAGAGGTGGAGCGAAAGCTTCAGGGCTCTGGAGGCAGTTGACCTAAATTCTAATTATGGGCCTTCCACATGGTAGTTTGTGACATTGGGCAACCTAAATTGTCTGAGCATGTTTCTTCGTCCCTAAAATGGAGCTACTATCCTCATCATGTGGTGGTCGTAAAGATTAAACTGTTTAACGCTCGAAAACCGCCTAGCACTTAGAAGACACTTGACTAGGCCACTTTCCTCTCCATCCTCCCCCAGCCTGTAAGTTTCTGTGATACTAGAATGTGCACGAGCCATTTTCACCCAGATAATCTCATTGCTTCGTGTGTTTGGTATGCGGACCTTGCCTTCCAGCAGACAGTGAGTTCCTGTAAGGCAGGGCTCTTCCCTTTGACCTTTTTGACCTCCCTCACAGCTCATTATTTTCATGTGCAAAACAATTAGTATTCTTTCCACAGAGCTTCTTTCTTCCCCAGTTCTTCTTCCTCTTCTTCATCTGTTTCCACTACGTTCATTCATAGACCATTTTATAAAGCATCACTTGTACCAAGCGCTGTGTGAGTACCTAGGGGTATAAAGAAGCCTAACTGGAGCGTGGGTGGGACAGCGGATACTTGTAAATAAGCGCAACACAGTGATACAGACTTAAGATCCAGGCCTGTAAGGGTGTGGACACACACACAAAGGAACAATCAGTTCTATCTGTGAGTGTGGTCAAGAGAGACTTCATAGCAAAGGTGGCGCTAGAGTCTTGAGTCGGATAAGGGAAGTAATTCCAAGCCGAAGGATCAATAAACAGGCTTTTGTGTAGGGAACTGTGAGAAGTTTGATACCACCAGCTAAGTGAATTCAAGAGAGGGTATGATGAGCGATAAGCGCATAGAAGGGGCCAGATATTTGAGTGCTTTGTTTAGCACACCAAGGAGTCTGAATTTAATCTGCAAGACACTAGTGAACCATTGAAGGGTTTTTAAATAGGGAAGTAACATGATCACATTTGCATTTTAGAGAGCAGATTCTGGCTGTAGTGTGGAGGCTGAAACAGAGAGAGGAGAGATTGGAGGCAGAAAGCAGCACCAGTGCCAAAAAGTGAGGGAAGGGAGGCTTAAAAATACACACACACACACGAACACACATTCGTGGGGAAAAATAATGCGTTTAACTGCTGAAATTGTATCTGGGGCGTTGAAAAGTTTGGCCATGAGATACAAGGTGGGGAAATGCTGCGCAATATAGTAGCGGTCTCCGTTTGGATCCTTGGCTCCCTATACCAAAAAAGTAGTGGTTCTGTGACCATGAGAAAGTCACTAAACAAATTTAAGGTTCAACTTCCTCCCCTTCTTGCTTTACCTGATAAAAAATGAAAATTAGCGTGCTATCAAGATGTGTAAAGAGAATGAGAACATACATTTATGCATTCGGTAAACATTTATTGAACATACTCTACATGCCAGACAAGGGGCTCTGATGCAGAGTATTCAGAAATAAAGGAGTGTACTGCTCTCAAAGGGAAGACAGGCACATAGAAACCACAAGAATACTAAATTAATACTTCCACTACACCTTACACTTCTTAGAGAAATGAAAATAAACTTAACGAAGTACCCAGAATGATAGGAAAAGCATTGATAAGAATGAAAATACCTTTTGAGAGAAAGCTGAAGGATATGGTACCAAGAAACTAGAGTAAGGGCTAGTACTCAAAAAATGTTTAATTTAAAAGATACTAACTATAACTGCTCTCTATTTCAACAAAGAAACTAAACGTAGTAATAATTAAGAATAACCCCCTGACCCACAGATGGTTAAAATAATGGAATGGCAAAAAGAGAAGGCAAGCAGTTTCCATTTCTGCAACAATTTTATGAAAAGAGCATATCGGGAAAAATAGCCACTCATTTATTGACGTCAGGGTACTGGACCATATCATCCCTTTAGATTCCTTCTAATCCTGTAATTTTCTGTTGAAAAATTATATAAACCATTCCAAAAATAGAAATGATTTTTCTATTACTCACACACCATCTTAACTGGCTACCTTGGAGGAGCTGTGTGCATGCTGGCATCCCCTCTAATTATTAACTGGATTTACACATTGCATTTTGATATTCCTAAAATTAAGTTAATGAAAACGCTTTAACATATTTGATGTCACAACAGTTAGGTGTTTCTTTCATGTACTGCGTGAAGGTATGTATTCCTAAATCTATTTTTTTCTCTCTATACCAGTCTCTTAATTCTCTAATGATAGACTGATATCCAAATTTTTAATTCATGTTGACCTTCATTCATCCTATCAAATAGGTAAATTTAGGTGGAGAAAAAGTAATTTAAAAGTATCAATATTTGTTGTTTAGGAGATAGAGATCTCCATGATCTGGAAAATTCTCTGATTCAGAATTAAGCCACATCTCAATAATTTTATATTTAAAAGATTAATCTTGATTTTTCATATAGCTCGTAGTACATCCTGGGTCTATAATAGGCGTTCAATTAATGGGCGTTTCCTTTTTTTTTTTTTTTGAGATGGAGTTTTGCTCTTTCACCAGGCTGGAGTGCAGTGGCACAATCTCAGCTCACTGCAACCTCCGCCTCTCGGGTTCCAGTGATTCTCCTGCCTCAGCCTCCCAAGTAGCTGGGACTACAGGCACGTGCGTGCCACCAGGCCCTGCTAATTTTTTGTATTTTTAGTAGAGATGGGGTTTCACCATGTTGGCCAGAATAGTCTCTATCTCCTGACCTTGTGATCCACCCACCTCGGCCTCCCCAGAGTGCTGGGATCACAGCGTGAGCCACTGCGCCCGGCTCCCGTTTTCATTTTTTAAAAATATCTTCTCTAAATCACTCTAGAGCAGATTTGGGGGCCTGCTCAGCATTTTCTTTACACTTCTACCTTAAGTACTTGATTCCTTAAAAAAAAAAAAAAAAAAAAACATAGAGAAAGTTAAATTTTACAGCTTTTCAGAGTAAAATTCAAAAACTCTTTTTGCAGGAAAAAAAAACCTTTTTGCATAACTTCCATTTTATAAAGGTCTATGCATAATGGAATTTAATCCTTGGCTGGCCACGGTGGCTCACACCTGTAATCCCAGCACTTTGGGAGGTGGAGCCAGGAGGATTGCTTGAGGCCAGAAGATCAAAAACAGCTTGGGTAATATAATGAGACCCCTCTTTCTACAAAAAAAAAAAAAGTTTAATCTTTATAACATTCCCATGAAGTAGGAGATGTTATTCTATTCTTTAAAAAAAAAAAAAAAAAAAAAGAGCCTGATAGAGATGTGACCACAGATGATAAGAAAAATTTAAAAATAAAAACAATCCCCCCCAAAAAAAGCAAACAGCCTGAAATTCAGAGATGTTCATTTACCACATGGTTAATAATAAGATCCAAAATTCAGATAGAACTCTAAGATTTCTATTTCTTGTTCTTTTCCATTACACCATGCTGTCTCACTAGGAACAAATGGAGTTCCTAAGCACTAAATGGAGTGGTACAAATTCAAAATGAAAGCAAAAAGGGAACCAATGTTATATGAAAATCTTTCAGACTGGTCTTGGAGTCTAAAACAAAATTTACAATCAGTGAAATATAAGTCAGATTAGTAGCAGAGCACAAAGAATCAGAAACTCAGGCTAAAAGTAAAATTCATTTTCTCCGCTAGTGGGCTTCTAGTATATTTCCCCATTTTCCACAGTCCAATTCCTAGAGATTTTGTTGGACTGGAGGAAAAGTTGGAAAATAATGTTTAGTTTGAACAAAAATCTCATTTTATGTGTTCATTCAGACCAGTAACTGTAGGGAGAGTCAGGGGAAGGATGAAAGAGTAAAGTGATGCTCTTCATTCTTAAAAACATGTTGCTACAGGCCACAAGAGTAGAAAAAGAAGTAGTGAAAGATTAAAAAATAAATAAATAATTTAAATTGAAAAAAGAAAAGCAGTGGAAGCCAATTAATAAGGATGCCTTAACCTCCTATATGATACCAGAATTTCGCTGACATTTCCATCTACAAGGTAGGGAAAGTGTACAGTGGGCTGGGTGGGAAAGAGAACGAGGAATATCCTCTGGATGTCCCTCTATTTCTCCCTGGTTCAAACTTCAAGAACCCTGCATACCGATTAGTAAAACAGAATATATTATTTTTAAAAAATAGTAACGGCCAGGCGCAATGCCTCATGCCTGTAATCCCAGCACTTTGGGAGGCCAAGGCAGGAAGGTCACTTGAGCTCAGGAATTCAAGATGAGCCTGGGAAACGTGGTGAAAACCTGTCCCTACAAAAAATACAAAAATTAGCTGGGCATGGTGCTGTGCATCTGTGGTACCAGCTACTCGGGTGGCTGAAGTGGGAGGATCACTTGAGCCCAGGAGGTGGAGATTGTAGTGAGCCAAGATCGCACCACTGAATGCCAGCCTGGCTGACAGAGTGAGACTCCGTCTCAAAACAAAAACAAAAACAAGAAATTGTCAGTAAAATATAAAGCTAGATTTGTAGGGAAATTTAGTCATGAGGAAATTTTGAATTAAAACACCCATAGGCCAGGTGTGGTGGCTTATGCCTGTAATCCCAGCACTTTGGGAAGCCGAAGTGGGTGGGTCACCTGAGGTCAAGAGTTTGAGAACAGCCTGACCAACACAGTAAAACCCCGTCTCTACTAAAAACAGTCGGACCAACATAGTAAAACCCCGTCTCTACTAAAAATACAAAATTAGCCAGGCATGGTGGCGCATGCCTGTAATCCCAGCTACTTGGGGAGCTGAGGCAGGAGAATCGCTTGAACCCGGGAGGCAAAGGTTACAGTGAGCTGAGATCGCGCCATTGCACTCCACCCTGGGCAACAAGAGTGAAAAGCCGTCTCAAAAAATTAAAAAATATATAAAAAAAGAAAACACCCATATGCAAATTCTTGTCATCAGCCAAGGCTCATAATTATAATATCAAGGAACAGACCTACTATTTGATAGCACAACAGGGTGACCATAGCATAATGGTACATTTTAAAAATAACGAAAACTGTATGTAATTGAACTGTTTGTAACACAGAGGATAAATGCTTGAAGGAATGGATACCTTATTCTCCATGATGTGATTATTTTGCATTGCCTGCCTTTATCAAAACATCTCATGTACCCTGTAAATATATACACATACTATGTACCCCCAAACAAATTTTTTAAACTTTAAAAAGGAAATAAGCATAGGAAGGAAGGGAGGGGGGGGCGGGAGGCAGGCAGGAAGGAAGGGAGGAAAGAAAGAAAAGGTTTCAAGACTCTTCTGACAAGTTCCCAAACATTGGAGACTGAAAATAATTAAGAATTCCGATACTATCGCACTTCTGTCTGATGCTTGGCTGAACTCATAATTCTCATTGTTCCCTCATATTCCTTTCTATCAGAAATTACATCACTAGGTAATCCTGTTATGTTTGGTTTCTTTTTACATTTATATATTTTATTTTTAATAAAGTAAAAATTCTTTTTTGCTCTCTTTTCCAATTAAGTGAAAGTGTTCCTTAAATTATTTATCTTATTCTGTGCTAGAAAACATAGGCTTTTTTTATTTTCCCTTATTAAAAACCAAAAAATCCAGCACTTTGGAAGGCCAAGGTGGGCGAATCACAGGGTCAAGAGATTGAAACCGTGCTGGCCAACATGGTGAAAACCTGTCTCTACTAAAAATACGAAAATTAGCTGGGCATGAAAATTAGCTGTAGTCCCAGCTACTTGGGAGGCTGAGGCAGGAGAATCGCTTGAACCCAGGAGGCAGAGGTTGCAGTGAGCAGAGATCGCGCCACTGCACTCCAGCCTGGCAACAGAGCAAGACTCCGTCTCAAAAACAAACAAACAGACAGACAATAACAACAAAAAAAACTACTTCTCAGGCCAAAGGCCAGATCACTGCTCTTTTCTTCTGGGAACTCAACCTACTTTCTTTTTAAAAATGCATTCACCACCACCCACTTTCATCACTGTTATTCAACATACTACTGGAAGTCCTAGCTAGAGCAATCAGACAAGAGAAATAAATAAAGGGCATCCAAATTGGAACAGAAGTTGAATTATCCTTGTTTGCAGATAATTATAATCTTACATTTGGAAAAAACCTAAGGACTCCACCAAAAAACTGTTAGAACTTATAAACAAATTCAGTAAAGTTTCAGGATAAAAAATCAACATACAAAATTCAGTAGCATTTCTATATGCCAAAAGTGAACAATCTGAAAAATAACAAAAGTAATCCCAATTAAAAGAGCCACAAATAAAATTAAATATCTAGGAATTAAACAAAGAAGTGAAGGATCTCTACAATGAAAACTATAAAACATTGATGAAAGAAATTTAGAGGACACACAAAAAAAGGGAGAGATTCCATTGTGATGGATTAGAAGAATCATATTGTTAAAATGTTCATACTTACCTACCCAAAGCAATATACAGATTCAATGCTATCTCTATCAGAATACCAATGACATTCTTCACAGAAATAGAAATAACAATCCTAAAATGTATATGGAATCACAAAAGACACAGAATAGCCAAAGCTATCCTAATAAGCAAAAAGAACAAAACTAGAGGAATCACATTACCTGACTTCAAATTGCCCTATAGAGCTATAGTAACCAAAATAGCATGGTAATGGCATAAAAACAGACACGTAGACCAATGAAATAGAACCCAGAGGCCAGGCACAGTGGCTCACACCTGTAATCCCAGCACTTTGGGAGACCAAGGCAGGTGGATCACTTGAGGCCAGGAGTTAAGAGACCAACCTGGCCAGCATGACGAAACCCGTCTCTACTAAAAATAAAAAATTAGCTGGGCGTGGTGGTGCACACCTGTAATCCCAGCTACTCAGGAGGCTGAGGCACGAGAATTCTTGAACCCAGGAGGTGGAGGTTGCAGTGAGCCAAGATTGCACCACTGCACTCCCGCCTGGGTGACGCAGATTCTGTCTCCAAAAAAAAAAGAATAGAAAAGAAAAGAGAACCCAGAAACAAGTCCACACAGCTACAATGAATTCATTTTTGGCAAAGATGCCAACAGTATACACTGGGAAAAGACAATCTCTTCAATAAATGGTGCTGGGAAAACCGGATATCCATATGCATAAGAATGAAACTAGACCCCTATCTCTCACCATATACAGAAATCAAATCAAACTGGATTAAAGACTTAACTCTAAGACCTCAAACTATGAAACCACTAAAAGAAAAACATTGGGGAAAATCTCCAGGACCTTGGTCTGGGCAAAAATTTCTTGAGTAACACCCCATAAGCACAGGCAACCAAAGCAAAAATGGACAAATGGAATCATATCAAGTTGAAAAGCTTCTGCATAGCAAAGGAAACACTCAACAATATGAGGAAACCCACAGAATTGGAGAAAACATTTGCAAACTACCCCTCTGACCAGGGATTCATAACCAGAATATATAAGGAGCTCAAGCAACACTATAGGAAAAAAAATCTAATAATCCAATCAAAATATGGGCCAAATGTTTGAATAGACATTTCTCAAAAGAAGATGTACAAATGGCAAACAGGCATATGAAAAGGTGCTCAACATCACTGATCATCAGAGAAATGCAAATCAAAACTACAATGAGGTATCATCTCACCCCAGTTAAAATGGCTTTTATCCAAAAAACACAATAACAAATGCTGGCAAGGATGTGGAGAAAAGGGAATCCTTGTACATTGTTGGTGGGAATGTAAATTAGTACAACCACTATGGAGAACAGTTTGGAGGTTCCTCAAAAAAAAACTAAAAATTGAGCTACCATAGGATCCAGCAATCCCACTGCTGGGTATATACCCAAAAGAAAGGAAATCAGTATATTGAAGAGACATCCACACTCTGGTGTTTATTACAGCACTGTTTACAATAGCTAAGATTTGGGAGCAATGTAAATGTCCATCAACAGATGATTGGATAAAGAAAATGTGGTACGTACAAACAATGGAGTACTATTCAGCCATAAAAAACACGAGATCCAGTCATTTGCAACAACATGGATGGAACTGGAGATGATTATGTTAAGTGAAATAAGCCAGGGTCAGAAAGACAAAAATCCCATGTTCTCACTTATTTGTGGGATCTAAAAATCAAAACAGTTAAACTCACGGAGACAGATAATAGAAGGATGGTTACTACAGGCTGGGAAGGGTAGGTCGTGGGGGTGGGGAGGATGGTTAATGAGTACAAAAAAATAGAATGAATAAGACCTTCTATTTGATAACATAATTGTGCATTTAAAAATAACTAAAAGAGTAGAATTGGATTGTCAGTAACACAAAGGATAAATGCTTGAGGAGATGGATACTCCAATCTCCATGATGTTATTATTATGCATTACATGTCTGTATCAAAACATCTCATGTACCCTGTAAATACGTACACAAAAATTAAAAATTAAAAAACAAAATGTGTTCACCGTCATTTTGTTTGTCCTTTAGAAGTCTTCTCTCAAACTAGTTTTATAATCTTCCAACTCTTCCCATTCTTGCTGACTCCAAAAGTAAACACAGGACCATTTTATTGTCGGATTATGAATTAAAAGAGGGTAATGAAAATAATATCCATTTAGTTTCTGAATTTTCTTGCTAAAAGATTTATTAGAAAAATGATGATGAGGTGGTAGCTTTCATCCAAACTCCCTTCTTCCAGGTAGGTCAGCCGATTTAAATCTAGATGTAATCTAAAGACCTACTAAAACTGTATGTATTATTTCCACTCCTCAGGAATTCCAGCTGGGGAGGTATGTATCTCACTGGGTCCTTGCCCCAAATAGTTCCCCTAGGAGTTTATTCTTACAACTTGAAATAAAGAAGATTTTTTTTTTAAATACTATTTGGCCTGATTTACACTAGATATTTGTGGCCATTTATAAGAACAAAAGAAAAACAAGTAGATAAAAATCGAACTCTGGAAAAATACAAAAAAGATCAAGAATAAGAAATTAGATTAAAATAGAAAAAGAGCCATCACCAGGCTCCATGGCTCACACCTATAATCCCAATACTTTAGGAGGCCAACGCAAGAGGATGGCTTGAGCCCAGGAGTTCAAGACCAGCCTGGGCAATGTTGTGAAACCCAATATTTATAAAAAATACAAAAAGAAGAAAAAATTATATTTCACAATTTATTTGTCATGATGTGAAGCTTGAATCTTTATATTATATCCTTTTCCTTTGATAAAAAAAAAGACTAAAAAGTTAGAATACAGATAAGCAGACAACCAAGCCCACATAATTATTAAAACCGAACTCTTTTTTTTTTTTTTTTTTTTGAGATGGAGCCTCGCTCTGTCACCCAGGCTGGAGTGCAGGGCTGGAATCTCTGTTCACTGCCACCTCCACCTCCTGGTTTCAAGCAATTCTCCTGCCTCAGTCTCCCAAGTAGCTGGGATTACAGGTGCCTGCCACTATGACCAGCTAATTTTTTGTATTTTTGGTAGAGACGGGGTTTCACCATATTGGCTAGGCTGGTCTCCAACGCCCGACCTCAGGTGATCTGCCCACCTTGGCCTCCCAAAGTGCTGGGATTCCAGGTGTGAGCCACTGCACCCAGCCTGAACCCAATTTTAATAGATTTCTCACAACTACAGCAAAAAATCGGGCAACCAATTAATAATCTGCTTTGTCCATAAGGAAAAGGCAATTTCTCAGGTGAAGTAAAGCTCTTTCTGAAATAAATCTGAATAAAATTTCTTTTGGACAGAGTGATGTAATACGCTTCTTCATCTACAAAAAGGACATAGCAGACCTTATTTAGCTGTTGTGTGATTTTTTAAAAATTAGTGCAGGAAAATGATAAATTATCTCACTTTACATGGCTTGAAGTCTTAAACTTTCGAAAATTCAAGCTGGAGTAAGTAAAACTGGAGTTGGGCTAAAACTACTAGTGACACCCAACATTATCAGCTTCAAACATCAAGATGAGGCCCTAACATTTTCAATGTGGAGTTGCAGTAGATACTTAAGCCTAGGTGAATTTTCTAGGAACAAATGGGTGGCAAGCACTCTCTCTTGTCTGTATCTCATACATGTTATTATTGTAGTTATGGCACTGTAATTATTTACAGTCTCTAAGATGTGCATTCCACATCTTATTGTGTATATATACTCATACATACTCAGTAAGTGTTCACTGAATTAAATAATACTCAATAAGTGTTCACTGAATTAAATAATACTGATGTAAATAAAACCAAAGTGAACAAAATACTTACTGTATTACAACAGTGAAATAGCTATTACAGTCCATAACTCCCACCAACAGGGGAGACTAAGAATGTGAAACATGTCCCAGAGCACCGAAGCCTTCCAGGTAGGTACTTGATTTTTTCCATTGAAGTATTTAGTCTTATGGCATTTCATATGCTCCAGAATTAGACCATTCCATAAAGACAGGAATATCTGCACTGGCTAAGCACAAAGCCTAATTCAGTTGACCCTTAAACAATGTGGCCGTTAGAGACACCAATCCTCAAGCAGTCAAAAACTCGCATACAACTTTTGACTCTCCCAAAACGTAACTACTAATAGCCTACTGTTGACCTTATTGATAAAGTTGATTTATCAGTAAGCTTACTGTTGGCCTTACTGATAAAGTTGATTAACACATAATTTGTGTATGTATTATATACTGTATTCTTCAATAAAGTAAGCTAGAGAATTAAATCATTAGGAAGGAAAAATATATTCATTTTTTATAATTAAGGAAAAAATTCATTAAGTGGAAGTTGATCATCATAAAGGTCTTCATCCTCATAGTCTTCATATTGAGTAGGCTGAGGAAAAAGAGGAATGGTTGATTTTGCCGTCTTCAACGTGGCAGAGTTGGGAGAGAATCCACGTGTGAGTGCACCCACGCAGTTAAAACCCATGTTGTTCAAGGGTCAACTCCACATTACATACTTAAAATTTAAATTATCTGGGCTGGTAGGAATGTGCATTCAGGAAAGTAGTTAATAATTTTCTTTTGTTCTTATAAATGGCCACATATATCTAGTGTAAATCATGCCAAATAATATTTTAAAAAACCCCTTCATTTCAAGTTGTAAGAATAAATCCCTGGGGGAACTTTTTGGGGCAAGGACCCAGTGAAATAGATACCTCCCCAACTGGAATTCCTAAGGAGTGGAAATAATACACACAGGTTTAGTGGGTCTTGAATTACTTTGTAATTCAAGGTAAAACTTCTCTGTGACAGCTTCCTAAAGCAAACTGGTTTTGATGAACATCATTCTGTATTACACATACTGCCGTCTTAGTAAACAGTCTACTAAACACAAGTTAAACTTTAGCTAATGACAGTCATCATGAAGATGCTTTATCATGTTTTTAAAACGTCACCAGAGACTTATGTGCTGTAAGTTCTATTTGTTCTCTCCCTTCCTAGTGATTCTACCATTATCCAGACTGAATCCCAGTGTCCCCTTTTCTAATTTTTTTCATAACTTTTGCTTTTTCCCTTTCTTCTTCACTTTTTTTTTCCATCCCTGTCCTTCATTGCCTGTGATAGGAGTGGGGCTTACTTTTCATCACCCTCAATAGCCAGGGAGGGCATTCTTTTCCTTCTGCTTTTGAAAAATGATCAATAACAACGTATATTCTGTAACCTTGTCTTTTTATTCTGATCAGTGATTTTTGTCATTGGTAACTGTTCTGAATTTCTTCAGTTTTTCCTACATTCTTTGTTCCAGACAACTGAAGGTGCCTGGGGATATACAGGAGAGGGCGAGTGCTAAGAAGTCAAAGCGTTCTTTTACTATTATTTTCCTTACATACGCACTCACTTTTCTGTTTTCACTTAATTTTCAAAGTACAGTGCAGAAACTCCTACCAATGACTTACTAAATAGCTCAGTTCCTACATCAAGTCCTTAAAAGATTCTGAAAAGAGGTAAGTTGCAGAGTAAAAAAGTATCTCAATCCACTTTTTTTTGCTATAACAGAATAGCTGAGACTGGGCAATTTATAAAGAAAAGAGATTTATTTTGGCTTATGAATCCAAAGGCTGAGAAGTCCAAGATCAGGCAGCCCATCTGATGAGGGCCTCATGCTGCTTCAACTCATGGTGGAAAGCAGATGGTGAACTGAGGAGGGCAAAGAGAACAGAACACAAGAAGCATCCTCACTTGGTTAACAACCCACTCTTGTGAGAATTCATCCATTCCTGCAAGAGTGAATCCATTCCAGAACTAAGTGAGCCTCCTGAGAAAGCCTTTAATCCATCTCAATGACCTAATCACCTCTTAACGGCACCACCTACCAACACAATCAAACCGGGGACTCAGGCCTCAACATGAGTTTTGGTGAGGACAAACCATATCCAAACCATAGCAGGAAGTTTAAAAAAGCGGGTGGGGGAAGCCTCAGTGGAAACGAAAACTTCTAGACCATTTACCATTAATGCATATAATATGCAGAGGCTACATTCTTTTAGGCTATAAGGATCTTTATCTAAAAGTTAATAAACATGCTATCAACTTAGAAAGGCTGAAGTTTCTCTTTTTAAATGTTTTCACTTTGTCTGTTATCCACTATCATTTTAGGAAAGCATTTAATAAAAATAAAACCTTTATTTCTATTGTATAATACAAAAGGTTTTAAGAATATTCTTCTGTGCCTCAAAGTATATTCACTTTTTAAATATACATATATATATATATGTATATTCAAATTTTTTTTTATAGAGATGAGCTTTCACCATGTTGCCCAGGCTAACCCTGGGCTCAAAATATCTGCCCGCTTCAGCCCAAAGTGCTGGGATTACTGGCAGGAGCCATTGCACCCGGCCTATCTTCACTCTTACCTATAGCAAAGTAAGGTAATAAATGCTGGAAAACATCCAAGTTCTTTTTGTATGGAATTTGGCTAAAAGAACCCAGTGCTCAAACCACATTGTAAGTTCATGAAACAGAGAAAAGCATGTACCCTAAACCTAGGTTCTGAATCTTTCTGCATATTTTAACAGCAGTTCTATTTATGGAATTTGGGTCTGTTTTCCTGGTGTGGAAGTGTACTTGAGGTAGGGTGAAACAAAGGCAGGTTGAGATACCTGTGATTAATAAAAGTAAAATAATTTCAAGTCAACTCAATTCATTTCTCCAATCTCATAGTGCACACCCACCAGGTTCTTTAATTATGGAAAGATGGTCTTTCTGCATCCAGAGAAAACATCTGATATTACACCGAAAATTTAGTGAAATCTATAAAACACTATTACTTTAGGTCATCCAAGAGGGCATGCAAATAATTGTTACAAAAAATATTTTTGTATTTTTGTAATGGGATTTTACCTATAACAATAGTAAAAGCTCACATTTACTGAATGACCAGTATGTGTCAGATAATTAAGAATTTTACATGGATTGACTTAATCCTCCCAACAACCCTAAGAATTAGATGTGATTACCATTATTAGCCCTGTTTTATAGATGGAAAGTAAGCTTGGGTAATTTAAGCTCATTTCCATTCTACAACAGGCTTCAAACATGAGGTGTCAGTTAGCACACTTAATCTCCATGCTACACCGTGTTCCTGCCTATGTAGAAAGATGAGTATCTTCCCACCTATGTAGAAAGATGAGTATGCCCACTTCAGGTAAAATCCCATCTCCTGTCAGATTTTTCTCTCTTGCAGCTCATTTAAAATACATCCTGAAAGTATCTGATCATAAGATGTAATTCCTTTAAAGCATAGTTTTTGACTTAAAAATTAAATATTTTCTCTATTACATTTTTAAATTTTTACTATCTCCAAAAATGTATAAAACATTTGAAACATGTTAAAAACAGAGTAAGACAAAAAAATTCATGTTTTAAAGGAACATATCTGGTTAGTTGGTATTCCATTGAAAGTATCTTATAATAAACACAAATTTTAATTTTTCATTTAACAACACTAAAGAATGAGGTATATAAATGTTTTAATCACAGATTTTTACTGTATGCAATTAATTGTATTTCACAACTGGCATCTTACAAAAAAGACAGTACCACTGTGCCTGTAAAAAGTACTGTAATTAAACAGAAAATTACATTACCACATGAAACCACCAAATATCACAACTGTTAGGGTCTACAGTTTTATTTTATCTTCAAATGTTATTATGATGTCTTATGTGATATTTTGCATCCACATTCTATTTTTAAGTTCATTTACAATTCAGAAGTCTCCTTTAGGTAGATATATATTGAGCAAATGGTTAAGAGAAAGCAGGAGACCCCAGGAGAATTTAAGTACTGTGTGGTTTCTAGGTTGAATTCTAAATACAACATAAAACACTTTAATAGTCGTAAACAAAAATGCAAAATCTGTAGTCATAAAAATATTTTATTGGTAATTTTACATAGTATAAGTAGGGCTATACTTTTTTCCTTTCAGGATACTGAGAAATGTGTAAACTGGCAGCTGTGTCTGAAAATAGGGTACTATGATTTTCATAAGAATTGTTATATTTAATGAGGCCAATTAGACTGATTTGAAATTAGTTATTTCCCATTTCTGTGCAACAATTCTCATTTCTGTTTTAATTAGATTCATACTTCTATGGCCCTGGGTAAGTTTGGGACAAGAAAACAGTGATAAAACTATCATTAAGTTAAAGCTTTTCTAAAATTGCAGCTTGTAAAATATGGCAAGTTTCTTTTTTCTTGTTTTTGCCAAATGCTTATAATTATTTGAATTTTAATGTTTTATATGATACAGAAAATACCAGTGTTCAATGACAATAGCACTAAACCTGAATTATAAAGCTAAATAATCAATGTTTTATTGTTTACTAGTCTGCTAGTAAACATTACAATAAATGAATGTTTTGAAAAATAAGCAAACAAAAAAACCTCAAAAAATGGATAAAACCAGAAACATAATTCAGGAACAATAATTAGTAAAACGTGTCAAAAACATTGGCAAAGGTTCATACAAATTCTTTATTTAATAACAATTTTCCTATTTAACCACACCAAGTACCAGCAGGTGTATTTAAGAGGATAACCATTAAGAAAAACCTGTTGCAGCAATAGTTAAGTTGTTCTTTAACTTGTATACATATAACTATCTGTTTCACAATTCTCAAATAATACATATTTAGGCAGCTTGCACTATGTTATAAAAAATTTAAATTCGTTACATGCCAATAGTAGAGAATTCAAGAATTATGTGTTAGAATTCACTAAACTAAAAGTGAAAATACACTTACCAATAACACTGCATAATGAATAATTCAACCACATTTTCATGGCACTTAACTGCAGAGACCAAAATGTTAAGTCTGGAAATGTTTGGTAGGCATAGTTGCAATAAAATCTAACAAATTCTAACAAATTTCTATTTTATGTAAAACTCAAATTATGGATTGTGCATGAATGTATTTGTCATGAAAATGTGGTACCTCTTGGCATAATCTGTGTATTTGCATGGTAGGACAGAAGTGACTAAGAAATTGGAGAAAATAAACTTTAATGAGATTCTCCATTCAATGATGAGGCTTCTCCTCTGGGTGAAGATGACCTGGACATTCCTCTCTCTGTGTTATCAGAGCTAGAGCCACTTTGACTGTGTTGATCTGCAGAAGCAGCACTAGATGCAGGCGGTGACTTTGTTTTCTCCTTAAAGTCTGTAATAATGACTGTCAGATCTCCAACGGTAACTTCCAAATGCTGAGCACTACTCCGATCCACATTTTTCAATCTTGGCCTAAACATAAAAAAATGAAATTTTAAACTAGCTTTTCCCTCTACCAATTTTCTCAGCATATAATAAATAATAAAAGTAGGTAAAAGTAACAAAATGAATACATATATTTAAAGCAATTTATGTGTAACTAGCCACAAAAACATCATGTTTCAACTCATTAACATTAATCAAACCAGTCATTCATGAACATTCTTCAATGCGACCAAAAAACTGTGACAGCCTAGAAGTAGGACTTGTGCTTCTATAGCTGTATCATAATTTTGCAGATGGCTTATTAATTTTATTAAAATAGATGTTTTAGACAACAATGAAATAGTTGCACCATGGAGGAAGGTGATGAAAGCTAAGGTTGAGCTACATGCAAGGAAGACTGTTACTCCACTGACACACACTAATAAGGGTATCATGATTATTATGACTGAACGCATGACCATTTTGATAGGTTAAAACCCATGCAATTATCTGTTCGGTATGTTGAAAACCACTCCTGGTTCAAATAGCTCTTCTTAAGGGAAAAACAAAACAAAACAAAACAAAAAACCCGGACACAAATGTCTTCCAATCTCGTAAAAAGAAAAAAGCATCATCACATTTAAGCTTGTTATTTGTGGCTTCTGTGTTTAATTTCCTATGTATCTTTCAAACTCAGTAAAACCTTTCCTGATACCTTATAATAAATGAGACCAAATATTTTACTTCCACTTTGTGTATATTAGTATATCAAGGTTAAAAAAATTAAATGGTTTTATTATCTCAAAAATGTCATAAAACACTCTTCACATTTACCTGGTTTTCTTATGGCTATTCTTTTTGCTAGTTGTTTCCTTTTCACTTTTTTCTTTTTCTACTTTATCTTTTTTCTCTTTCTTTGACTGTGTAGGAGGCACAAACTGCTGAGTAACCTGCTGTGCAACCAACTGGGAGACAGGCCGAGGTTTCCTGTGTGCATGTTAAAAAGAAAGGTATTTTAAATTATAACTTAAAACATAAGTGCTTTATGAGAGAATATCTCACATTATGAAAACAAATTAATAACAATAACTTTCAAGTATAAAAATTCCTCATATATAAGGTAATTTAAATATACAATTTTAAAGATATGTATCATTGTTTTTCCTGTTCAACAAAAATGGAACAAACTATAACAGTTAAAATTTATAGTCTAAGATATATGCTCAAACATTAGAATACTGTAACGTAAATCAACATAAGAAATTATTTTAAATGTATATCAAACAAAATGGGATGTACCCACATAAACATGAGTTCTAAAAATCAAACTTCAAAGTTTTCACTGAAATAATAATTTATCTCTCCTCCTTCAGAGAAGGAAATACCTAACCATTTGTGACAATGGCTATCTGTTCTTTAAAGCTTTTTATTTATTCATTTAATAAACATTTATTATCAAAATTTCTCAATCCTTATTGCTTAAATCCTTTAAGTTTCTTGCATCTCCAGCCACAATCTCACTATGCTCTTTTGACCCTGGAGATCTACCCAGTCCTTTGAGACTCATCTACTTGCTAACTTACTCATTTAGAAAATATTTACTGAGAACCTACTGTAAGAACTGTTCAGGGATATCTGAAATGTTGCCTGGCTTCAACATCTGATGCTGGTACAAGCTTTCACCTGTCCAGCTTTGCCACAGAACTTGCACAACTGAGGTTAAGATTCAAAATACAGTCTCTAAGTTCTTAAGAGAGAAGGAAGGATACAGCGAGGAAAGAGGCAGAGGGAAGGAGGGAAGAAGTAAGATAAAAATACATTTTAACAGATGCTCTACAAACAATGGTAACTTTATTGCCTGAAAAATCCTGACCCTTTTTTGGTTAGTATAGTTTTTTAAAAATCTTTTTTTCCCCTGTTCCTCTACGGCAAGACAACATAAAAAATGAGAAAATACTGTACAATCTAAGAATCAAAGCTGCAAGGCTGAGAGAAAATAGGAAACAGTATGTAAAGCAGATATCAGGAGATGGATAATGAATTTTGCTCAGGGCCTAGATAGTCTGAGGTACTGAAAGGATATCCAGGACAGATGTCCAATATACAACTTAAAAAGTAGGACCGACATAGAGTTTGAGATGTAGATTAAGAGTTGCACAAATAAAAGTGATATTGAAAGTATGGTAGTTAATGGCTGAGGTTAAAAAAGAAAAGGGTTAAGGTGGTGGTTTTCAAATGCAAGGTACATCAGAATCACCAAGAAGGCTTGTTTAGCTTGCTTAGCCTTACCCACAGGATTTCTGATTCCATAGGCCTTGAAGTAGAGCCCAAGAAACCGTATTTCTAACTAGTTTCCAAGTTATGCTGATGTCTCTGGGGGCCACACTTTAAAAAGAAGCTTGAGGAAATGCAATATATCTGGTGAATACTGTTACTACTATAGGATAAAGTTTGAGATGGAGAGCAGAGTGGCAGAATGAAAATAAACCAAGCTGGACAGATAAGAAGGGATCCCATGATTAAAAGCTAAGCAGTCTGATTTTATCAAAGAAGCACAAAACATAAATGTATATAGTTTAATTATTCAAATAAAGTTCTCTGCTGCTCTCTAGGAGCTAAAGAGCTTTCACTGAAGGTAGGAGGAACACAGTTTATGATGATCTTTTTACAACGTTGTAAGTCACTCAACTCCATGCCCTATTAAAAAGAAAGCCCTTCTATCTCCAGGTATCTTAAGGTTTGTGATCCCTTTTCTATTTGATGAGAAAAATCAGGATAGGAGGAAATTTTAGAGGTAGGAAATAGTTAACTCAGGAAATAAAGGGCAGAGTATCATTTATAAAGTATTACCTTTTTATGTTCACAGATTTATCATTCATGGTTTTGACAGTACACTTTTAGTAATGCCAAAGGTTCTGTGATAAGGAGTTGATGTGCACAAAATGGTTGCCTGGTTAATAAATCACTACTGTCTAACCACTGGCCAACTACAGTCCATCATCTACTTATTCACATATGCCATGATTAGATTGTATTATATTTGTCAGATATGATATTCACCAATTTGGGGATCCCTACGTATCTTTCATAGATAGCCCAAATAGAAGGTATAAGTTTGGCAGTCTGTTGATTTACTATAATGTAAGAAAAGGGAGAGCATTTCATTACTCATTAGGACAAAATGTTTTTGGAGCTGGCTGACCTTCTGTGTGAGCAGGAGGTCAATACATGTTGGCTTCATATATGCAATTTCAACTATGGTCTGCCTTCCACCCCCAATGACAAAAATCCCATGTGCTAAATATTATAGGAATAATATTTTAGGCTTGATCAACTTCATCATAATTTAGCTTTGTCATGTTGGACAGGTAAGATGAAAGAAAGGAAAGAAAGAAAAAGAGTATTAAAAACAATGACATTCTTTACTAAAAAGAGGCAGCATAACTCAAATTTCAAAAAGAAGTAATCTGCTTAGTAACACCAAAATATATGGTAAATTGAAGCGATATGGTAAATCTCATTAAAAAAAAAAGGCTGGACTAAATCCATACATACTGTGAATCTGTTGATACTCTGACTAACAAAAGCCCAAAAATCTAACCAAGGAAAGATTTTATAAAAAACCACCTGTTTATGGCCAAGCATGGTGGCTCACGCCTGTAATCCCAGCACTTTGGGAGGCCAAGGCGGGCAGATCATTTGAGTCCAGGAATTCGAGGCCAGCCTGGGCAACATAGTGAAACCCCATCTCTACAAAAAAAAATACAGAAATTGGCCAGGCATAGCGGTACGCGCCTGTAGGAGGCTGAGGTGGAAAAATCGCTTGAGCCCAGGAGGTGGAGGTTGCAGTGAGCCACGATCACACCACTGCATTCCAGCCTGGGTGACAGAGTGAGACCTTGTCTTCTGGAACAAAAAAAAAAAAGAATAGAAAAGAAACTACTTGTTTGACAAATTTTATTGCACATTTACATGTGTCAGGCACTAGGTAAGGAGATTAACCATGAACAAGACAAACATAGGCCCTGCCCTCATGTGCTAAAAATTAAAAACAAAAAACTGTGTGTTGCGATAGAGAAAACAGAAGGAGGAGTTATTATAGACAGAGAGGAAATAACTTCTGTTCATGTTTAAATGGTCAGTATACCAGGAGAAACAGATATCACGATGGACCCTTTTAATAAGAGAACAATGAAACAACTTCATTAAGCATTTTATTACGACTTTAAAAGAGAGTAAACCCAATTTCTTATTCTATAATAACTTGGTTTTAAAGTTATCTAGACCTCGAATGGCCAAAAGGTTTTTTTTGTTTTTTTGTTTTGTTTTGTTTTGTTTTTGGATGGAGTCTCGCTCTGTCGCCCAGGCTGGAGTGCAGTTGCGTGATCTCGGCTCACTGCAAGCTCTGCCTCCTGGGTTCACACCATTCTCCTGCCTCAGCCTCCCGAGCAGCTGGGACTACAGGCGCCCACCACCATGCCTGGCTAATTTTTTTTTTTTTTTTTTTGTATTTTTAGTAGAGACAGGGTTTCACTGTGTTAGCCAGGATGGTCTCGATCTCCTGACCTCGTGATCTGCCCGCCTCAGCCTCCCAAAGTGCTAGGATTACAGGTGTGAGCCGCCGCGCCCGGCCAGGTTTTTTTTTTTTTAATGTAACTAACTCCTCATCAACTGTCAGGCCTAATCCTAGGAACATTCACCTTGTAAGTACTGATTCTTGGTTTTAAATTCTTTCTTTCTATCTATCTATCTATCTATCTATCTATCTATCTATCTATCTATCTAATCTATCATCTATCTATCTATCTATCTATCTATCTATCTATCTATCTATGAGACGGAGTCTCACACTGTCACTCAGGCTGGAGTGCGGTGGCGTGATCTTGGCTCAATGCAACCTCCGGCCTCCTAGCTTCAAGCGATTCTCCCACCTCAGCCTCCTGAGTAGCTGAGATTACAAGCGTGTACCACCATGCCTGGCTACTTTTTTATGTTTTTAGGGGGTTTCACCATGTTGGCCAAGCTGGTCTTGAACTCCCAACCTCAGGTGATCTGCCTGTCTTGGCCTCCCAAAGTGCTGGGATTACAGGCATGAGCCATTGCGCCTGCTCAAATACATTTCTAATAGGTTTTAGCTTTTCTTCTACCACTTCTTGGACTTGTATCATACGATGCTTTACTTTTGAAACCCTTGACAACTCATAATTTCTTGAAGAGACAGACATTCTCTCTGCTTCAGAATTACCATTTTCATTTGTAGATGAGGTACACATACCTACCTTCAGCATCTGTCCACTAATGAACTATCTCAAGTAAATTTTTGTGTCAAATATAGAAGATGAAGAATGTTTTCACATGTCTTTAAAGCAAAACAAGATGCTGCAAGTTCTTTTTGCAAAATATTGCATGATAAAATCCTTTCTGTTGAATGACTACTTATATGAGAAATCACATATACTTTTTGTGCTCAGAAATATTTGTTCACTTATTGATTACTGAGTTTCAGAAAAATGAACAAGGATATTGTCATCTGAAGACTCATGGTCTGAGATTTCCCTTATATGGTCAATTTCAACATCACTACAATTTTGGATGCCACTATCACTGGCTTTATACCATCCCGTGATTCATCTAATAACTGTGAAACATCTTGTAAATCTTCCTGTCATTAGGAGCAGAAAATGAAAAATTCTGAATTCTCAAATGTGTTCAATGGAAGTTAAAAAAAAAAAAAAAAGGAGGGCAAAGACTACAAAAATACTGTCTCTACACTTTTATACTTTCTGGAAAGATGATAGTGGATTTTTTTTTCAAAACTGCACTATCCTTCTAGATGCCTCCACCATTTTTCTGTTTTCTTATTATTTTGGTCTCTTTTTAATACAGTTTGAAATAACTAAGTAGTAAAGATAAAATAGTTCCTAGGAACAGAAAACCAAACACTACATGTTCTCATTCATAAGTGAGAGCTAAACAATGAGAACACATGGACACAGGGAGGGGATCATCACACACTGGGGCCTGTTGGGGGGTGGGGGGAAAGGGGAAGGAGAGTATTAGGACAAATACCTAATGCATGTGGGGTTTAAAACCTAGATGATGGGTTGACAGTTACAGCAAACCACCATGACACATGTCTATTCTTGTAACAAACCTGCATGTTCTGCACATGTATCCCAGAACTTGCAGTAAAATAAAAATAAATAAAATACTTCCTACGATGTAATAGCAAACTATCTCAAGATATAGGAAAAATCAAATAACTAAGATCCCGTTATATACGACAGAAATATAAAAGGGACCAAAAAGGTCCATATGGTAATTTCAAAAAATAAATGTTCTCCTTCTTTGAAGACCTCAAGGAAAGAATAAAACATAAAGTATCAAATCTATAAGTAGAACCACTTGAAAAAGGACCTAAAAACTAAAATTGGGTCCAACGTAAGAAAAATCATTTGTGTATCTACATATTAAAACAATACACATATCCTGTAACTAATTATTTAAATACTACTGTATTAGAATTATCATCTTTGGTTCTTAGCTCAATGTTGAAAAATATTTATAAGTAGCACACAACAGAAATTCAATAAACAAAAAGCTGTTGAAAATTTCTGGCCAGGCTCAGTGGCTCACGTCTATAATCCCAGCACTTTGGGAGGCCAACGTGGGCAGACTGCTTGGGCCCAGGAGTTTGAGACCAGCCTGGGCAACATGGTAAAACCCTGTCTCTACAAAAAGTTAACCAGGAGTGGTGGCGCAGGTGCATGCCTATAGTCCCAGCTATAGTCCAGGACAGTCAAGTCATCGTCTGGCTTTGTTTCCACACCTCGAGCTCTGACTGCATCCCAAGATTACTGGGTAAGCCAAATAAAATAATGAATGTTAAAAATGTATATACTGTCAGTTATAAAATACTTTAAGTAATATTTATGAATAATATACAAATATATCTTGATGGCATAATATTTTTAAATCTAGGATTCTGTTACACTTTTGTCTCACGTAACTCCCACAACATTCCTGACAAACTTTCCCATCACGTCTATCTCAAGAAAAGAAAGACGGCACCTTTTTTTTTTTTTTTTTTTTTTTTGAGATGGAGCTTCGCTTTTGTTGCCCAGGCTGGAATGCAATGGCGCGATCTCAGCTCACTGCAACCTCCGCCTCGTGGGTTCAAGCGATTCTCCTGCCTCAGCCTCTCTAGTAGCTGGGATTACAAGTGTGCACCACCATGCCCAGCTAATTTTTTTTGTACTTTTAGTAGAAACGGGGTTTCACCATGTTCGTCAGGCTGGTCTTGAACTCCTGACCTCAAGTGATCCACCTGCCTCGGCCTACCAAAGTGCTGGGATTATAGGCGTGAGCTACCATGCCTGGCCGAAAGACAGAAATTTTATGCCATAAAATTTAAGCAGGGTGGGTCAGTTTGAAGAGGCTTGGCTTCTTCCTTAAATTCAAAAAAATGATTATCTTACATTGCAGAAAATAAAGATGCTAACCTGGTATTTAGCTACTGTCCCCAAAACTATCAAAATCCTTTTTATACACAATTTCTTCTTTAAAAAAACAAGAACACTCCATTCACAGAAACAAGCCACTGTTCTCAAAGTAGTTACAGTAAGCAGAATCTACTATACAAACTCTAGATCTAAGGGCATATTTGCACATTTACATGTCATTTGGTTGAGATGGCCTGCCTAAATATTTTTTAAAAACTTAAAATTTTCTAATTAAATTTATAATTAGTATTATTTTAACTTAGTAAGTTTAAAAACTCACAATTACCTTTTAAAATGTTGTAAATATTGTGGGGCTCATACCACCCCTCCCATCATAAGAACACTATACTCCTTTCACAGACATAGAAATATACTGAAGTCTCTCCCATCTAGAAGGAAAAAACTCCTCCCTTAATCCCTTGTTTACTTGCTCTTCCTTTCTCTTCTTCCAGTATTTTGAAAATGTCTGCTATTCTCTCAGTTGTGTCCTTGTCTTCACTTCTACCTTTCCAAACCTCTTTCCCATCCACTAAAGAAACCATACTAAGGTCACCAAGTATGCCAAAACCAAAAGACACCTTTCAGTCCTCATCTTATTTGACCTCTGTGTATCATGACACTATTTAACATTCTCCTGCACCATAGCTACAAAGGTTCTACTTTCTTATTCCTCTTCCTACCTTCTCCAGTAAGTAGGTCCTTCTCAGTCATCTTATATCTAAACTGGATCCTCTTAGAACTTCCTCTTCCAGCCCCTTCAATGTTGAGGTTACTTCATGCTGTTCTTAATCTCTTCTCTTTTTCTTTTCTTTTTTTTCGGAGACATAGTCTCACTGTCCCCCAGGCTGGAGTGCAGTGGCACAATCTCAGCTCACTGCAGCCTCTGCCTCCTGGGCTCAAGCAATCCTCCCTCCTCAGCCTCCCAAGTAGCTAGGACTACAGGCATGCCCCACCACACCGGGCTAATTTTTGTATTTTTTGTAGAGACAGGTTTCCCCATGTTGCCCAGGCTGGTCTCAAACTCCTGGATTCAAGAGATCCACCTGCCTCAGCCTCCCAAAGTGCTGGGATTAGAGGTGTGAACCACCGTGCCCAGCCAACTTCTTCTCTTTTCATGTTGAATACAAACATTATTCTTGAAGGATATGGGTAATAACGACACTATTGGAGTGGTGGAGCTACAAGAGTAAATTTTAGGAAGTAGCAGGGCTAGAGATATATAGTAGAAGAGTTTCTTTCCTTCCTTTTCTCTCTCTCTCCTTTCTTTTTTTTTTTAAGATGGAGTCTTGCTCTGTCACCCAGGCTGGAGTGCAGTGGCACAATCACAACTCACTACAGTCTCAACCTTCTGGGTTCAAGCTATCCTCCTACCTCAGCCTCCCAAGTAACTGGTACCACAGGCACGCATCGCCACACCTGGGTAATTTTTTTATTTTTTGTAGAGATGAGGGTCTCACAACATGGCCCAGGCCAGTCTCAAACTCCTGAGGTCAAGCAATCCTCCTGCCTCAGCCTCCCAAAGTGCTGGGGTCATAGGCATGAGCCACCAGATCCGGCTATGTTATGTGCTTTTGATAAATAAGTCAGTCACATTATACTATAATTGTAGGTATGCTTGCAAGCTCCTGAAGGATTCTGTCTTTTCATTTTTGAAACACTGGTAACAAGCTCAGAGCCTGATAGGCATTCAACAAATGATTGCTGAATGAATTAAATAGCTCTTGTTTTCTCCTGAATCTTCCATCTTTCCCTTTTTAAAATAATAATTTATCTCAAAACATGCTCATTTATCTTGCATATCTTAATGATAACAAAGAAAACTTGATATCTGTGTTGGTTCCTGGTTTATATTCTGCTTCAGGGAGCTCATCCACTCTAAGAGTTCCATTTGTTTCCTCTATATAGAAAACTTGTGGCCAGATGCGGTGGCTCACGCCTGTAATCTCAGCACTTTGGGAGGCTCAGGCGGGCAGATCACTTGATCCTAGGAGTTCGAGACCTGCCTGGGCAATATGGTGAAACCCTGTCTCTACTAAAAAACAAACAAACAAAAAACTATATATATATACACATACACACACACACACATACACACACACACACGCACACACACACAAATTAGTTGGGCATGGTGGCAAGCACCGGTAGTCCCAGCTACTGGGGGTAAGGAACAGGAGGATCACCTGAGCCTTGGGAGGTTGAGACTGCAGTGAGCCATGATTGTGCCACTGCACTCTAGCCTGTCCAATAGTATATTATTACCCATATTCTTCAAGAATAATGTTTGTATTAAACAAAAATACAAACATTTTTCTTTCCCCTAATACCCACTCTAAATGTTGAATGGTGGGAAGTGGGAGACAGCACTAGAGCAACGTAAGTGGTCAGGAATTGTTTAGTTTTTTTTGTTTTTGTTTTTAGACAGAGTGAAACTCTGTCTCCCAGACTGGAGTGCAGTGGCACGATCTCGGCTAACTGCAACCTCCGTCTCCTGGGTTCAAGCAATCCTCCTGCCTCAGCCTCCGAAGTAGCTGGGATTACAGGCATGTGCCACCATACCTGGCTAATTTTGTATTTTTAGTAGAGATGGGATTTCACCATATTGCCCAGGCTGGTCTCAACTCCTGACCTCAAGTGATCCGCCCACCTTGGCCTCCCAGAATGCTGGGATTACAGGTGTGAGCTACCACACCCAGCCAGAACTGTTTAATCTGTAATATTCTAATATTGTAAAGTAGGTAATGTACTATCCAGGCATAGTGGTGCATGCCTGTAGTCCCAGTCACTCAAGAGGCTGAGGCAGGAAGATCACTTGAGGCCAGGAGTTAGAGGAGCTGCAGTGCACTATGATCGTACCTGTGAATAGCCACTGGCATTTCAGACTGGGCAACGTGGTTTGACCCCATCTCTTTAAATTAAAAAAAAAAAAGAAGAAGAAGGAAATATGTTACCTGTAGAATTACTTTTAAAAATAAAATCAACTAAGCACCTGCCTATGATTCTTACACACTACAAGCAAGAGGGCCAGAACTGGGTATATAACTCCTGATCATTTTCTCATTACAAAAATCTCACATCTGGCTGGGCGTGGTAGCTCATGCCTGTAATCGGAAAACTGAGGTGGGTGGATTATTTGAGCTCAGGAGTTCAAGACCAGGCTGGGCAACATGGTGAAACCCCATCTCTACAGAAAATTAAAAAAAAAAAAAAAAATTGGCCAGGTGTACTGGTGCGTGCCTGTAGTCCCAGCTACCCAGGAGGCTGAGATGAGAGGATCACCTGAACCTGGGAGGTCAAGGCTGCAGTAAGCCATGACCATTCCACTGCACTCCAGACTGGGAGACAGAGGGAGACCCTGTCTCAAACAAAAAAAGAGTTTAAAAACAAGTATTTAGGCTCCTCAACAAACCAGCCTCTAACTACATTTCAAATGTTAATGCTATCTGTTTTTTATTCTTCCAATGCTCTATGCTCTTTCTATATTTGATTTAGTTGTACAATGCTGGGAAAATCCTTATTCACGCAGTTAACTACTTACAAATGACAATCTTTTAACTTTAAATTCACCTTGGATCTTGGGAAGCTCTTCAATTAAAGTAATTTAGAAGCTTGAAAGAAAGATACAAGGAATTTTGAGTCAAAGTTGCATCATTAACAGTAGTTAGTAACCACTTACATTTTTATCATAATAAAGGGCAGAAAGCGTACACAATTATAAATTATTATAATTTTAAATCTCTTATATCCATCCATCTACCTGGCTACTAAGCCACAATGACAGCATGCACCATCAGCAGATAGGCTAGAGCCTTCTTAAATATGCTTCAACTGAGGCACGTGTGATACAGTGGTGGATGAATTTAGATGTCATATAATTTTATATAAGCCAACATGAGACCTGAATATTTTTTTAAGTGACTAGGGCAGGGGCTACAACATTCCTAATTGGTAACATATTTAAAAGGTCTGAAAAATATAGAAGCCCAGAGATAGCAGAAGTGCTATTCTGAAGTCTGCACAGGAGTGAATAAATCAAGTACATACCCAAGAGAAATGAAAACATATGTTCGCACAAAAATGTGTACATGAATGTTCACAGAAGCATTATCCCTAACAGCCCCAAAGTGGAAGCAACCCAAATGCTTACTATGGATGAATGGATAAATCAAATATGGTGTATATTCATAAATCAAATATGAGGTATATTCATAAAATGAAATATTTCACCATAAAGAAGGAATGAAATACTGACAGATACTACAACATGGATGAGCCTACGGCATTATGCTAAGTGAAAGACACCAGTCATAAAAGACTGCATATTCTTGCATGGTTCTGTTTATGTAAAATGTCCAAAATAGGCAAATTCATAGAAACAGGAAGTAGACCTGTGGTTGCTCAGGGTTAGGACACTAAGAAACAAAATGGAGAGTAACTATAAATGGATATGAGAGAGAGAGAGAGGGAGAGAGAGAGAGAGGGAGGGAGTGAGAGAGAGAGAGAGGGAGAGACTCTGGAGTAAAAATTCTTCTAAATACTAGAGATGGGGTCTCGCTCTATTGCCCAGACTGCAGTGCAATGGCACAGTCATAGTCACTGCAGCCTCAAACTCCTGGGCTCAAGAGATCTTTCTTTCTCAGCCTCTTGAGCAGCTAAGACTATAGTCACAAACGGGGCTTCAAGGTCTATATGTATTTAATTTTCAATAGCAAACACTTCTGCAGCAGACCAGAACACAATTTTCCCCCAACTCCTGGCAGGTGGTGCCAGGAAGACTTGATTCCTTGGCAAATACTAAGATAGTCCTTGGTAAGCACAGACAAAACAGATTACTTACATCATTTCTAGAAAAACTAGGTTAAAGTTTTCAGCAAAGCCTCTCAAATCATTAAATGACATCACAGTTTGGCATTTGCTTTTCACTTAATTTGAAAGACTAAGGACTATCTTCAAGACTACAAATAGGTCACTCTCAACTTTCCCTTCCTCTTAGCCAACTAAACATTTAAGTCCTTTCCATTTTTCTTTCATATTATTCCAACTGTTCCTCTTTATCATACCCACTAATACTACTCTAGCTTAACCCAACAGCAGACTTCTACAGCACCTTCTCCTTTCCAATCCAAGATTACTCTTGCTTCCATTAATTTATTTAACAAATATTTATTAAGCATATACTATGTTCCATTAAATGTTCCAATTACTGTTCTAAGTACTGGGAACACAGCACTGAACAAAACTTGCTTTTATCATGTGCTATTTTATCAAGGGGGTGACCTTAGTTCTTATCTCACAGAGAAAAGAGAAGCTATTCGATTAGAATGTCCACAACCTTCCATCTGTACCGACACAGTCTGACTCCCCTACCCTTACTCTTAATTAAACCATCCATCTCTCTGCCCACTGGATCCCTTTCTCCAGGACACACTCCTGCCACTGACCTCCTTTGTTTCCTGCTTGAACAATATTTCCTTTTCTACTGGGTTATTCCTGTCAGCATACAAACATATTACAACAATTCATACCTCAAAAAGAAAAAAAAACAAACTTTCCTGAGTCTACATCCCTGTCTAGCCACTGTCCCATTTGTTTTCTTTTCCATGACACCTCAAAAAATTTTTCTATACTCACTCTATACTTTTCCCACTCTCTCTCAAGCTCACATTAGTCAGGCTCTTGTCCTTCCACTCCAACAAAATTATTTATTTCAAGGTCACTGATAACCACTTTACCAACAGTCAACTGTAGTCATCCTAGCCTTTTCCAGCAACACTTCACTGAGTTTATCACTCCTTCCCTTCCTGAAAAACTTTTTTCACTCAGCCTCTAGTACACCACACTCTTCACATTTCTCTCCTGCCTCACTGGCTACTCTTTCAGTTTCATTTACTGATTCCCTTCCAGTCTCCCAAATTTCTAAACTTCAGAGTACCTCAGGACTGAGTCTTTAGATACCTCTTATCTACACTAACCCTCTAGACCAGTGCTACTCAAAGTGTAGTCAACGAATGAAGAGTAGCAACACCAGGTACCTCTTAAAAATGCAAATTCTCAGGCCTTGCCCTAGAACTAGGGTGATTTTTTTATGCATGCTAAAGGCACTCCTCTTAGTGACCTCATTCAGTCCTCGGTTTTAAGTATCATCTGTACAATGGTTTTCAACCCTGGCTCCACATTGGATTTCACTTGCAATGGTGTTTTAAAAATATGACTAGAAAGCAAAAGTTAAATTTTGCTAAATTTTATAAATAGAATATTTGTAAAAATAACATTTAAGGAAAAACTAGATTGACATTGAAAGTAATGAACATTAATTTTAATAATGAAAGTAGTCCCTGAATAATCTTTTCTATGCATCAAAGTTTTCCTCAAAGGCATACATAAACCCCTCATATTGAAACATATGAAAACAATGTGATCCATAACATCCAGGCATTTCCATTTCAATATATGTATTCAGAGAAGGAAATATATGTCCATACAAAAACTTGTACACAAATGTTCATAGCAACTTCATTTGTAATGGCCCGAAACTGAAAATAACCCAAATGTTCATCAACAGGTGAATGGATAAAGAAACTGTGGTACATCCATACAATGGAATATTACTCAGCAACACAAAGAAATGAACTACTGACACTCAAGAGGAATTATGCTGAGTGAAAGAGATTGGACCAAAAAAATAAACACTGTATGATTCCATTTACGTAAATTTCTAGAAAATGCAAACTAATTTATAGTGACAGAAAGCAGATCAGTGGTTGCCTAGCAACCAGAGATGGGATGGGGGTAGGTACAGGAGGGAGGAATTAAAAATGGGCACAAAGAAACTCCAGAAAATAATGGATGTGTGTCTGCTCTCTTGATTGTGGTGATAGTTTCACAGGTATATTCATATGTCAAAACTTAACATATTGCATGTTTTATGTGTGGTTTATTGTATGTCAATTATACCTAAAAAAAAAAAAGCTGTCTAAAATTTTTTTAACCCAACTACTAATCAAATTAAAATGGGAGGCCAGGTGTGGTGGCTCATGCCTGTAATCCCAGCACTATGGGAGGCCGAGGTGGGTGGATCATGAGGTCAAAAGATTGAGACCATCCTGGCCAACCTGGTAAAACCCCGTCTCTACTAAAAATACAAAATTAGCCAGGTGTGGTGGCGCATGTCTGTAACCCCAGCTACTCAGGGGGCTGAGGCAGAAGAATCGCTTGAACCCAGGAAGCAGAGGTTGCAGTGAGCCGAGATCGCACTACTACACTCCAGCCTGGTGACAGAGCAAGACTCTGTCTCAAAAAAAAAAATTAAAACAGGAATACCTAGGTCTCACTTAAATGAGGATCTATCTGTAGGCTCAAATTTTTTGAAAGTTCTCAAGCTGATGTGTATTCAAGGTTGAAAACGATCTATACACTGATATTAAAATTTTATCAGCCCCAATGTCTCCCATAAACTCCAGACTTCTATAACCAACTACCTACTTAACATATCCACTTGGGGCTAGGCTTGGTGGCTCACACCCATATTCCCAGCACTCTGGGAGGCCAAGGCAGGTGGATCACTTGAGGTCAGCAGTTCAAGACCAGCCTGGCCAACATGGCGAAACTCCGTCTCTACTAAAAATACAAAATTTGCCAAACGTGGTGGTGTGCGTCTGTAATCCCACTTACTCGGGAGGCTGAGGTAGGAGAATCACTTGAATCCAGAAGGTGGAGGTTGCAAGTGACAGAGTGTGACTCTGTCTCAAAAAAAAAAAAAAAAATCCACCTGGATGTCTATGAGTAGCTGGGACTACAGGAGTGCACCATCACGCCGGCTAATTTTTGTATTTTAAAGAGAGATGGGGTTTCACCATGTTGGCCAGACTGGTCTCAAACTTCTGGCCTCAAGTGATCCTCCTGCCTCGGCCACCCAAAATGCTGGGATTACAGGGGTGAGCCACCATGCCCAGCCAACAATATACTCTTGATTTCTCCCTTCTCCCATTCTTCCAATCTTCAACAATCTTTTTATCTCTCAGTAACTAGCACTTCATTTGTCCAGTTGCTTAGACCAAACACTTAGAAGCAGTATTTATTCTGTTTTTCCTCTCATACCCACATCTAATTCACCATCAAATTCTTTCCATCCCCACCTTCAAAATAAGTCTAAAATTGAATGCTTTCTTACCACCTCCATTGATACCACCCTTGTAATATCCTCATAACTAACATCCCGGCCAGGTATGGCGGCTCACACCCGTAATCTCAGCACTTTGGGAGGCTGAGGTGGGCGGATCACCTGAGGTCAGAAGTTTGAGACCAGCCTGGCCAATATGGCGAAACCCCGTCTCCACTAAAAATACAAAAAAAATTTAGCTGGGCGTGGTGCTGGGCTCCTGTAATCCCAGCTACTCGGGAGGCTAAGGCAGGAGAATTGCTTGAACCCGGGAGGCGGAGGTTGCAGTGAACCGAGATCACGCCATCGCACTCCAGCCTGGGCAACAAAAGCAAAACTCTGTCTCAAAAAATAAATAAATAACATCCCTCAATTGTTCTGCTACAGGCCATTCTTCCACAAAGCAGCCACTGTGATTCTTCCAAATGTAAATCAAATTATATTATTCCTCTGCTTAAAACCATCCAATGGGCTCCTCTTCTGCACCCAACCAATCCCCTTCCTTGTTATACACTGGCAACCAGAGTATATGGCAATCAACAAAATCTAAAATTCTTGCTCTAGTCCACAAGTCTCTATGTGATATAGACTCTTCCTATCTCATCTTCTATACTCTTCTATATGGCACCCGTTATTCCAGTGTCTTAGTCTGCTTGGGCTGTCATAACAAAATACTGTAGACTGGGTAGCTTAAACAGCAGGTATTTGTTTTCTCACAGTTCTGGAGGGTAGAAAGTCCAAGACCAAGGTCCAGTAGGGTTCAGCTTCTACTCAGGGCTCTCTTCTACTTACATTTCCTTCTGGCTTACAGACGGCCACCTTCTCACTGTGTCCTCACATGGCCTTTCCTCAGTGCATGCACACGGAGAGACAGACAAACCTCTCCCTCCTCTTACAAGACCACCAATCCTACTGGATTAGGACTCCACTTTTACGACTTCATTTAATCTTAATTGCCTCCTACCAGCCTTATCTCCAAATACAGTCACATTGGGGGTGAGGGCTTCATTTAGTATGTGAATTTTGGAGAGATGCAACTGAGTCCACAGCATCCTGCATCAATGGCTTTCTACTTCTGCCCGAGCGTTTCCCCTGCTGTTCCTCTGCCAACTCACTCCCTCACTTCTTCCAGGTCTCTGTTCAAATGCCAAATGTCACAGAAGCCTTCCTTTTTACTTTTTTCTTTTTTTACTGCATACGAATGCCAGACCATAATTGTAGGAGAAGTCTTTCTTAACCTGACACAAAACAGCATTCTACTTTCCAACTTCACTCCCTACTCTATCCTCCTTACTATGCTTTATTTTCTTCAAAGCACTTCTCTACCTACATTACATATTATTATTAATAGTTTATTATCTGTTTTCTTCTACCAGAATAGAATATAGGCTCCCTACCACCCCCCTAATTGTAAACAGGGACTTTTTCCTCTTCTATTTTGTTCACTGCTGTTTCTCCTGTGCCTACAGCATAAAAATACTTAATGTGTAAAAATATGTACATCTATTATGTATCAATAAAGAAAAATAAATATTTAATGTTTTTAATGAATGAATGTTAAACCATCCTACTAAAAAATTTCCAGGGATCTGTGATCCTATCGCACTTGTTTTCAACCCTGGCTGCACATTAGCATCACAAGGAGTCCCTTTAAAATTACTATACTTGGGCCCCCACCCAGACGAATTGAATAAAAAACCTCCAGGAATGAAGCCTGGTACAGGTTATTTTTCAAATCTCCTCGGCTGCTCCTATTGTGCAGTCAATGGCCTATAAAACAGGATCAAATCAGGATCTGCCAGGTGAAGCAAATTATTACATTTCACCTTTGCTTTCCTAATCCACTGAAGATTCCGTCTTTTCCAAATAACCTTATCTACTCTAGTATTATAGTCATCTCTCCCCTCTCTAAAACACTACAGCCTATGTAGACGATGACAAATAATCATTGTAAATACATATATAACTATATCATCAAGTACAGTTTGCTCCCATTTCCATTTTTATTTTTTAAAATTAAAAAAAAATCTTCTGTCCAATGTGTCAGCACCACTTTCAAACTACTTACATTTCTTTTTAACCCTCAAAATGTTATGCACATACTGGATACTGAATACATGCTAAATGAAGAAAACTTGCTTATAAAATTATGTGCCCTTTCAATTTGTACTAAACCAGAGACAGTGCATAATTCTAATCTTTTATTAAGAACCACTTAAATCAGTGGTGTCTAACACCCTGGCGACATATTGGAATCATCTGAGGAGCTTTAAAAAAAAAAATACCCCTTTAGCCAGGTGTGGTGGTGCGTGCCTGTAGTCTTACGTACTCAGAAGGCTGATAGCTTGAGGCCAGGAGTTTGAGGTTATAATGAGCTATGACTGTGCCTCTGCACTCCAGCCTGTGAAAGAAAGCGAGACCCTCTCTCTTTCAAAAAGAAAGAAAAAATACACTTGTCTGGGCTCCACCTTTAGGAACTTGATTTACTTAGACTGGGATAGAGCCCAGTATCCTCTTTTTTGTTTAGTTGTGAAGTTCCCAAGGTGATTCTAATGTGCAGTGAGGCCGGGCGCATTGGCTCACACCTGTAATCCCAGCACTCTGGGAGGCCACAGTGGCTGAATCACCTGAGGTCAGGAGTTCGAGATCAGCCTGGCCAACGTGGTGAAACTCCATCTCTACTAAAAATACAAAAATTAGCAGAGTGTGGTGGCATGAGCCAGTAATCTCAGCTACTCAGGAGGCTGAGACAAGAGAATCACTTGAACCCAGGAGACAGAGGTTTTAGTGAGCCAAGATTGCACCACTGCAGTGCAGCCTCAGCAAAAAAGCGAGATTCCACCTCAAAATAATAATAACAATGTGCAATGAGAGTTGGGAATCAGTGACTGAAACACATCAAATCTGAAGGTCTAAGTTTTCTAAATATAGAAATTGAGGTGGGCAGATCATTTGAGCTCAGGAGTTTGAGACCAGCCTAGGTAACATGGTGAAACCCCATCTCTGCAAAAAATATAAAAATGAGCCAGGCGTGGTGGCACGTGCCACCCAGCTACTTGGGAGGCTGAGGTGGGAGAACTGCTTGAGCCCAGGAGGTTGAGGCTGCAGTGAGCCATGACTGCACCACTGCACTCCAGCCTTGGCAATGAAGTGAGACCCTGTCTAAAAGGCAAAAAAAAAAAAAAAAAAAAAAAGAAAAAAGAAATCAGTAGTATTAAAAGATGTTATTTGATTTAGAGTTCACAGAAAACAATTTTCCAAATAGTTCTTTACGATATGGATGGACTGACAATATACTCACCAATAAACCATGCCTAGTTTTAGCTAAAATAAGTCTTTTCTAGGTACTAATTTTTTCTTTTACAATTCAGCTTCCATTTCTGCAACCTATAATTCTAGAGGACTTACTAGTCCAAAGTATTTTTCCTAAGTTTCTTTCATTTGTTTAATTTACTCACTCATGAAAATGTTTATTGTGGCAGGCAGCCTTCTAAAATGGCCACTAGTAATCCCTGCCTCCTGGTATTCATTGCCCTTATCCAAACCCCTTCCCTACGTGTGGGCTGGACCTAGTGAGGTGCTTCTAATAAATAGAATGCAGCAAAAACTGACTGGATGTCATTTCCAAAATTAGTTTACTAAAACCCTCTAGCTTCCATCCTCACTCTCTTCCCTTGTTGTGATCTCCCCTAACAGAGTGGCCCATGTGGCAAAGAACTGAGGGAAGCCTCTGGTCAGCAGGTCATCAGGAACTAATGTCCTAGGTCCAACTGCCAGCAAGGAACTGAGGTCAACAGCCACCTGAATAAGCCTGGAAATGAGTGATTCCTCCTGTCTGGACCCTTGAGAGAGCTGCAGCCCCAGCCACAATGCTGATTGCAGCCTTGTATCGGGAGATCTTGAATCAGAGGACCTAGCTGAGCTGTACCTAGATTCCTTATCCATAGAAGTTTGTGAGATATAAATGTCAGTAAGTAGCTAAGTTCAGGGTAATTTGTTATGTAGCAGTAGATAACTAATATATGTATTTATACTATAATATTTCAAGTATTGAGGCCAGGCACAGGTGGCTCACGCCTGTAATCTCAGCACTTTGGGAGGCTGAGGCAGGTGGATCACTTGAGGCCAAGAGTTTGAGACCAGCCTGGTCAACATGGCAAAACCCCATCTCTACTAAAATAGAAAAATTAGCTGGATGTGGTGGTGCGTGCCTATAATCCCAGCTACTCAGGAGGCTGAGGCATGAGAATCGCTTGAATCCAAGAGACGGAGGTTGCATTAAGCTGAGACTGTGCCACTGCACTCCAGCCTGCGCAACACGGCGAGACTCTGTCTCAAAAAAATAAAAATAAAAAAGTATTGAGATGCCATTCTTCACTACAGAAAATCTGGTGCCCGTAATGGGAGTATGGCTTCTTTCATACACCTAGCTCTAGGCAACTGAATCTTTATATATTACATAGAAGTTATGGCACTCAGTTAATTCACACTGGACTGCAACAAATCATCCATTAGGTTACAGCACATTCAGAGTGGGACAAGCTGTCCTTTGTTTGAGGTTACTGAAGTAAATAATACTTGATTTGTCCTTCACTTACCATTCTAATACAACTGTGCTAGTTGGTGTTTCACTTCTTTGTGATGTTCATTTTAATGTGTGCTTATTCCTGTTACACAGTTTACTCTGTGCTCTTTCCTTACTACTTCCCCTACTGCTTTCCCTCTACTTCCTGCCCTGGGGCTGATAAGACACTGGTTTTAAGAGTCATAGTCAGGCAGTAGTATTATTGCCCCTTTCATCCTATGTCTCCACTGCCTTTTACCAGCCAAAGCTGTTACTTCTTGCGTAATGATCAGATCTGTGGCTCTTTGAATAACTGCTCCGGGAACAGCTTACTGCAGTATTCCCAAAGCACAGTCTCTATACCAATAGTGGGCTCTGTCAGTCTATTGTATGCTCTACAGGTAGCCTGGTATAATCATAAATTTAAAAGGTAATTATGATTTTTCACAGAAACCCTGCTGTTCTTATGTAATAAATAATCCAAACTCATAAAAACTGTTTTAACTCATAAAAGCAGAGACGAAAATAATTCACAGATGCCAGAATTCAAAATAATGATGTGAAAGCAAACAATAAACAAGGCTTCAATGGAATGTGGAAAGTCAATCAGTATGAACTGGGTAAATGAGTTTATAACTGTAATGTCTACGCCAAGTACCTAGAAAAGTATGAATGAGAAGTGTAGTAATAAGTATCGGAAAACTGTTTTTTAACAGTTTTTTACATTTTACATTTTGCTTGTTTTACAAACAAAAGGATGTTCTTTAACATCTTTTTGCTTCTAGTGGCCAGTGTTATCTAGTGTAATCTTTTTTCAAATAGTGGCATGAAACATCAAAGTTTTTGAATAATTTTCAACATAAAGTACCTCTCTGCCAAACAAAGTAAGGTTTTATAAAACAAGGGCAAAATATGCTCTTCTGTGTAAACTGATGACTTATTTCACAAAAAAAGAAGGTTAAAACTACAAAAGCATCATTTATAGTTGCATTTACAATATAAAAACATTATAAAGAAGCTTTTTAAAAAATTCACAGAGTTCATGATATGTTTGACAAGGAAGCAGAAGGCACAAAATTCTGTTAACATATGATGTGGCCGTGTATTTTACAATGCTGATAGCATGCAATGTAGAAGAGGTAACACTATAACATGGTAACACGTATTTTTGCTTTACAGTTGGAACGAAACACAAATGTAAAAAAACAAATCAATCAGCTTGTTATGTAATTATAGACAATCTATTTGAGAAAGACGTGAAGAATGACTTCCGGTTTATCACCTACATAAAAGCTGAAAGAAAAGTTATTTCTAGTAGAGTGAAACTATAACATAAACTGAACTACAATATCATTGGAAAAGATGAGCTGGAATCAGAACTTTACCTGTGTAGATACAAAGTTATAGAAGAGGTTGCAAATGATTGCCTAATCTTCATGTTGCTTTAAACCTCAGTATGTAATTGGCAATCAAAAATACACTTCCCACACTCAAAATGTGGTCAGAACGGTCGTAATGTTTTTTCCACAGAAAGAAAATATTATTGAATATATTGAATTTTCCATCTTAATATAAACTGGCTATTGCAGGAAAAAGAATTTACATTTCAAGAAACTGAAAGCATCCTAAATGATCATATATAATTTCTAGACCGCTGCTCAAGTGATATCCATATCAGGACATACAATGAAAATCTTGAATAGCATGAACACAAGAGCACATCTCATTTTATTGTGCATTACTTTATTACTTTGTAATTGAAGGTTTGTGGCTATCCTGTGCTCAGCAAGGCTATTGGCACCATTTTTCCAACAGCATGTAAAAGTTGTCTCTGTGTCACATTTTGGTAATTCATAAATGCTTTCGTTATTATTATATCTGTTATGGTGATCTATGATTGGTGATCTTTGATGTTACTGCTGTCATTGTTTTGAGGAGCCAAGGCCCACAACTGTATATGACGGTGAACTAAATTGGTAAGTGTTTTGTGTTCTGGCTGCTCCACTGACCAGCTGTTCCCTGTCTCTCCCTCTCCTTGAGCCTCCCTCTTCCCTGACACACAATAATATTAAAATTTGGCCAATTAATAACTCGACAATGGCGTCTAATAATTGTTCAGGTGCGAGGAAGAGGCATACATCTCTCACTTTAAATCAAAAGCTAGAAATGATTAAGCTTAGTGAGGAAGGCATGTCAAAAGCCGAGACAGACCAAAAGCTAGGCCTTTTGTGCCAGTTAGCCAAGATGTGACTATAAAGGAAAAGTTGTTGAAGGAAATTTAGAATCCTACTTCAGGGAACACACAAATGATAAGGAAGCAAAACAGCCTTACTACTGGGATATGGAGAAAAGTTTTACCCTGGATAGAAGATCAAACCAGTCACAACATTTCATTAAACCAAAGCCTAATCCACAGCAAGACCCTAACTCCATTCCATTCTATGAAGGCTGAAAGAGATGAAGAAGCTGCAGAAAGTCAAGCCACCTTCATATGAAAAAATTACAAAGTGAAGCAGCAAGTGCTTATATAAAAACTGCATCAAGTTATACAGAAGATCTAGCTAAGGGAGTTGATAGAGGTGGCTACACTAAACAACAGATTTTCAGTGTAGACAAAAAAGCATTCTATTGAAAGAAGATGCCATCTAGGACTTTCAGAGCTAGAGAGGAAAAGTCAATGTCTCGATTCAAAGCTTCAAAGGACAGGCTGACTCTCTTGTTAGGGGCTAATGCAGTTGGTAACTTTTAAGGTGAAGCCAGTGCTCACTGACCATTCCAAAATTCCTAGACCCTTTAAAATTATGCTAAATCTACTCTGCCTGTGCTCTATAAATGAAACAACAAAGCCTGGATGATAGCCCATCTGTTTACAGCATAGTGTACTGAATTTAAAATATTCAGCTCACTGTTAAGACCTGAATTTAAAATATTTAGCTCACTGTTTAAGCTCACTATTGAGACCTATGCTCAGATAAAAAGATTCCTTTCAAAATATTACTGCTCTTTAATAATGCACCTGGTCACCCAAGAGCTCTAAGGGACATGTACAAGGAGATTAATGTTGTTTTCATGCGTGCTAACACAGCATCCATTCTGCAGCCCCATGGATCCAGAAGTAATTTCAACTTTAAAGTCTTATTATTATTATTACTATTTTTGAGACAGAGTCTTGCTCTGCCACCCAGGCTAGAGTGCAGTAGCACCATCTTGGCTCACCGCAACCTCCACCTCCCAGGTTCAAGCAATTCTCCTGCCTCAGTCTCCTGAGTAGCTGGGACTACAGGCATGTGCCACCACGCCTGGCTAATTTTTATATTTTTAGTAGAGACAGGGTTTCACCATGTTGACCGCACTGGTTTCGAACTCCTGACCTCAAGTGATCGACTCACCGCAGCCTCTCAAAGTGCTGGGATTACAGGCATGAGCCACCGCGCCCGGCCCTCAAGTCTCATTATATTAGAAATACATGCAGCCATAAAAAATGATGAGTTCGTGTCCTTTGTAGGGACATGGATGAAACTGGAAAACATCATTCTCAGTAAACTATCGCAAGGACAAAAAACCAAACACCGCATGTTCTCTCTCATAGGTGGGAATTGAACAATGAGAACTCATGGACACAGGAAGGGGAACATCACACTCCGGGGACTGTTGTGGGGTGGGGGGAGGGGGGAGGGACAGCATTAGGAGATACACCTAATGCTAAATGACGAGTTAATGGGTGCAGGAAATCAACATGGCACATGGATACATATGTAACAAACCTGCACATTGTGCACATGTACCCTAAAACCCTAAAGTATAATAATAAAAAAAAAAAAAAAAAAAAAAAAGAAATACATTTCATAAGGCTATAGCTGCCAGATAGTGTGATTCCTTGGATGGATCTGGGCAAAGTAGATTGAAATCTTCTGGAAAGCCTCTGCCATTCTAGATGTCATTAAGAACATTTGTGACTCAGGGAAGGAGGTCTAAATATCAACATGAACAGGAGTTTGATAGAAGTTGATGCCAATTATCATGGATGACTTTGAATGGTTCAAGATTTCAGTGGAGGAAGTAACAGCAGATGTGGTAGAAATAGCAAGAGAACTAGAATTAGGCCGGTGTGGTGGCTTACGCCTATAATCCCAGCACTTTGGGAGGCCAAGCAGGGCAGATCACTTGAGCTCACAAGTTCAAGACGAGACCTGGCCAATATGGCGAAACCCCGTCTCTACCAAAAATGCAAAAAATTAGCTGGGCTTGGTGGCGCACGGCTGTAGACGCAGCTACTTGGGAAGCTGAGGTAGGAAGATGGCTTGAGCCCAGGAGGCGAAGGCTGCAGTGAGCCAAGATCGCGCCACTGCACTCCAGCCTGGGCAATAGAGCCAGACTTTATCGTGAAAAACAAACAAACAAACAGAACTAGAATTAGTGGAACAAGAAGATGTGACTGAATTGCTGCAATCTCATGATCAAGCTTTCACAGATGAGGAGTTGCTTATTACAGATAAACACACAAAGTGGTTTCTTGATATGGAATCTACTCCTGGTGAGGATGCTGTGAACACAATTTAAATGACAACAAAGGATTTAAAATATTACATAAACTTAATTGATAAAGAAGCAACAGGGCTTGAGAGGACTGGCTCAAATTTTGAAAGAAGTTTTGCTGTGAGTAAAATGCTATGCAACAGCACTGCATGCTACAGATAAATCTTTCATGAAAGGAAGAGTTAATCAATGCGGAAAACTTTATTGTCTTAATTTTAAAAATTGCTACAGCCACCCCAGCCTTCAACAATCACCAACATGATCACTCAGCAGCCATCAACATCAAGAAAAGACCCTCCACCAGCAAAAAGGTTAAAACTAGCTGAAAGCTCAGACGGTCATTCGAATTTTTTAGCTATATTTTTAAATTAAGGTATATACATTGTTGTTTTTGGACATAATGCTATTATTACACATTTAACAAACTACAGTATGGTGTAAACATAACTTTTATATGAACTAGGAAACCAAAAACTCCGTATGACTTGCTTTGTTGTGATATTTGCTTTACTGCAGTGTTCTAGATACAGGGCACAATACAATAAATTTATTTTTTAATTTTAAAAAGTCAGGCTGGGCCGGGCACGGTGGCTCATGCCTGTAATCTCAACACTCTGGGGAGTCCAGGCAGGTGGGTAATCTGAGGTCAGGAGTTCGAGACCAGCCTGGCCAACGTGGTGAAACCCCTAAAATACAAAATTAGCTAGGCATAGTGGTACATGCCTATAATCCCACCTACTCAGGAGACTGAGGCAAGAGAATTGCTTGAACCCAGGAGGCGGAGGTTGCAGTGAGCTGAGATTGCGCCACTGTACTCCAGCCTGGGCAACAGAGCCAAACTCTGTCTCCAAAAAAAAAAAAAAAAAAAAAAAAAAAGGCTGGGCATGGTGGCTCAGGCCTGTAATCCCGGAACTTTGGGAGGCCGAGACAGGAGCTGGAACCTGGGAGGCAGAGGTTGCAGTGAGCCGAGATGATGTCACGGCACTCTAGCCTGGGTGACCGAGCAAAACTCCACACAAAATAAATAAATAAACAAAAATAAATAAAAATCAAATATGGTATATAAGGGTTGATTAAGAAAATAACTTTCCTGAGGGGGGCGGAGGGGTGGATCACCTGAGGTCAGGAGTTTGAGATCAGCGTGACCAACGTGGTAAAACCCGTCTCTACTAAAAACACAAAAATTAGCTGGGCATAGTGGCGGGCACCTGTAATCCCAAGCTACTTGGAAGGCTGTGAAAGGAGAATCGCTTGAACCCAGGAGGTGGAGGTTGTAGTAAGCTGAGATCACGCCACTGCACTCTAGCATGGGTGACAAAAGCAAGACTCCATCTCAAAAAGAAAAAAAGAAAAGAAATTAACTTTCCCACTAGGAGTAACCAGGAAGCAGATTAGTATTAAATTTGCCAATGCCTCTATTTGGAATATTCAAACTGTTAGCATTTTAGAGGGACAAAGTTCATCAAGGGTCTGAGGGTAAAACAAACACCCATCAGTAGGAAATTATCCTTAATTTCTGGATCGAGTTCAATCTGAATATTCAGAATTATCTGAGCAAGCCATTGCTTGCCACCAATTCAGCAAACTATAATTTTAAATTAGCACAGGAGGTAGTAGAAATTGAGAGGAAATGAAACATACTAAATGGGGAACCTGATATATATAGTTCAAGCTCATGAGCCCTACATAGAACCTAGTAATACAATATCGGTTTCACAGATTTGGTTTACTATGAATAATGATTATTTTTAAGTACTAATTATTATTGCTATTTTATATTTTTATTTATTTATTCTATTTATTTACTGATTGACCAATAGCGTTTTGCTGTGTCACCCAGGCTGGAGCACAGCAGCACAATCATAGCTCACTATGACCTCAAACTCCTGGGCTCAAGCAATCCTCCCACCTCAGCCTTCCAAGTAACTGGTATTACAGGTGCTCACCACCATGCCCAGCCAATTTTTAATAAAATTTTTGTAGAGATGGGGTTCTGTTATGTTGCCCAGGCTTGTTTCAAACTCCTGGCCTCAAGCCATCCTCCCATCTTGGCCTCCCAAAGTGCTGGGATTACAGCCCAGCTTGTTTTTATTACTTAAGATGTAATCTTTTTTTTCTTTTTAACTTACAAAAATTAGTGGTATGCTTCTATATTCTTTGTGTTCCAAGAATACTAAAGATTGAGATACAATGGCATAACATTTAAGAGCTTGGCTCTGAAGTCAGATTGCCTGAATTCAAATCCTACTCTGATACTTACGTAAAAATCCTCATTTCTCTTTTATAAAACAGTAATTCTGAGGAGTAAAATATATATAGCATGAAAATACCTTAACACATTGTCTTACAAATAAGTATTAATAAATAATAACTATTTGTTCTTATTCTTTGAGGCTCACATCTCTTGCATTCATGCCTTTGGCCTTCCCACACTGAATATGGCTGACTTGTATAACCAGGACACTGCAGAAATTACAAAGTGGGATTTCTGGGGCTAAGTCATAAAAGACACTGTGACTTCCATCCTGTTTACTCCTGGATCTTCACTCTGGGGGAAGCCAGCTCTTATGTCATGGGGACACTCAAGCAGCCCTATGAGCCGTCTTGGAAGAAAATGTTCCAGCTGAGTCAAGCCTTCAGGTAACTGCAGCCTCAGCTGTTATCTTAGTTGCACCCTCAGGAGAAACCCAGAGCCAGAACCACCCAGCTAAGCTGCTCCCAAATTCCTGACTCACAGGAACTGTGAGAAAATAAATGTTTTGGAGTAGTTTGTCACACAAAAATAGGTAATAAATCTGTTTACCAAAAACATGTGAAAAGACAGTGGTTTCTGGTGTGAGAAAGAGGAATAGAGAAGAGAGAAAAAGGGAAAGGAATGGGAATAGAGCTAATCAAATGAATAGAATAAATCAATGTATTCAAAAATATTTTAGTCTGTCATTATTTCTTGGTTTCTAAGATCATTTAATTATCTTCTTTGTCCTTAGCTATATGCTCTAAACTTTGAAATATATATATTTTGCTTTTTTTTTTTTTTTTTGAGACAGAGTCTCACTCTGTCACCCAGGCTGGAGCGCAGTGGTACAATCTTGGCTCACTGCAACCTCCGCCTCTCCGGCTCAAGCAATTCTCACACCTCAGCCTCCTGAGTAGCTGGGATTACAGGCATGCACCACCATGCCCACTAATTTTTGTATTTTTAGTAGAGACAGGGTTTCGCCATGTTTGCCAGGCTAGTCTTGAACTCCTGGCCACATGTAGATCCACCTACCTATTTCTCCCAAAGTGCTGGGATTATAGGTGTGAGCCACAGTGCCCAGTCAGAAATGTTTTCTTTAATTTAAAATACGTTCTAAGTATTCACATGTACAATTTTATTATGTAATAACCTATTTACAAAAAAAAAAAACCAAAAGTTCACTGTTGAGACACTATTCACTTCAAAGCTTCTATTACATGCAAAGCACTGTGCTAAATGTAAGAGGAGACTAAAAGATGAAGATAGATGGCTCTTATCTCATCATGGAGTCTTAATTTAGTAGGGGAAACAGACATGATGAATCTAGTAATGACTCAGAACGTAGTATACTTTCAAGTATTTGTTGAATAAATACAAGAGGTAGGTAACGCTGAGACTATACCTACAACTGGGAGAGTCAGAGTGGAAATGTGTCAGGAAAGCCTTCCTGTTAGAGATGATTTTTCAACTAAGCCTAGAGTGTGTGTAGAATTTCAACAGATGGAGCTGAAAAGCAGGGCAATTAAGGTAGAGAGAGCACTATGAGCAAAGTCACAATCTCAAGAAGATGTATAAAATTTCCAAATCTTTTTCAGAAAACCTACTAGGAAATAATCAACTACAACTGCATACTGAGGTTATAACAAGAGATAAGCTGGAAAGGCAAGTTAGAGGCAGGATATGGAGAATTCTGATTGATAGAATAACTGGTCTAGAGCCTGGGATTTGAATCAGAAAGAACAGGCCGTTACCTATTACAAGTTCAATCTTTATTAGGATTTCTTAATGCTATTCTGTTTTTGCAGATATTTGAAATGTACTATAATTAAAGGTTTAAAACACTGAATCCATTTTCAAATCCACAACGATGACAATGCAAGGGCATCAGCGACAGACTGGAAGCAAGGAGAACCATTAGGGGTCTGAGAGCATGATGATGCACAGTAGCAGAAATGTGAAAGTTTGCCAGTTAGACTTGTGTATATGCATATGTGACTGTGCATAGGTACACACACATATATTGTCTATAGTATCTGATGTTTATGATCATACATTATAGATTAAACATATAGTATATGCCTTTTTTGCAGCAAATACAAAATCTTAGGAAATTTTACCTTTCTGATTGTTTCTTAGGTTAATACGAATATTAGATGGGGTTTCATAAGTACCAGTTGATGGTGTATGCTACAGATAACATGTATCAGAAGAAAATTACTCTAAGATAAGCACATTTTGTTAATAATACACATAAAAATGATCAGCACAAGAAAACAGGTCAATAGTGTATGTATTCACTACAGCATATACTTTCTAAATAATAAAAGCAGCTACATTTAATTCTGAAAGGGTTGAACACAAATTGTAATCAAAATATGCTATTTTAATACATTATACAATGCCATAACAATTTACTTTTGTCATTTAAGATTGTTTTTGCTGGATGTGGTGGCTTACGCCTGTAATCTTAGCACTTTGAGAGGCTGAGGCCAAAGGATTACTTGAAGCCAGGAGTTTGATTCCAGCCTGGGCAACACAGCAAGACCACATCTCTACAAAAATTTTAGAAATGAGCTGGGCATGGTGGCATGAGCCTGTAGTCCTAGCTAGTTTGGAAGTTGAGGAAGGATGATCTCTTGAGCCTGGGAAGCAGAAGCTGCAGTGAGCTGTGACAGCACCATGGCACTCCACCCTGGGCAACAGAGTGAGTGCAACTGTCTCAAAAAAATAAATAATAAAATAAAAAATAATTGTTAATACTGTTTATATCTATAGTTACTTCTTTTTCATAATCCTAGTTTTGCTTTTTGCACTTTCTCCCTTTGTTAAAAAAAAGATTGCTAGCTAGTCTTACTTTTAAAGGACAAGTTCTGTTTTACTTAACTATTTTTTCTGTTTTCTAATCCATTATTTACTATTCCTTATCTTCACCAATTACTTTTTCCAGCTTTCCTTAGGTTTATTTTGTTATTCTTGTATTAAATTCTTTCGTTGAGTGTTTGTTTTCATTTTCTAGTAATGAAATTCTTAGAAATAATGTTATTTGTATCCTGTATGTTATTCATGTCTTTCATTTTTATTGTAATTATTTTCTACTACAGTTGCCAGTTTGCAGTATCTTTAGACCTTTGACTTAAGTTTTTTCTTTTTTCAGGGACAATAATTTTACATTTTTAAATTCAAGTAATTGAGGTTTTTGTTTTGGGATTTGGAAAGGTTTGGTTTCTGGCTCTCCCTTTTGTTATTAACCTAAAATTTCATTGTAGAGTATGTGGTTAATAATATTTCTACTTTTTATTTTTCAGCTTTCCTTATAATATAATGTAACCTACTTAAAAATGTTTAAAAATATAACCTATTTTTTAAAATGTTCTGAGGGGAATTTTAAAAGTATTTTTTTCTCTTTACAATAACAGAATGATATATTTATTACATCAGCCTTATAAATCAGACAGGCAAATTATATGACTCAGATTCTTTTTTTTTTTTTTTTTTGAGACGGAGTCTCGCTGTCGCCCAGGCTGGAGTGCAGTGGCGCGATCTCGGCTCACTGCAGGCTCCGTCCCCCAGGGTTCACGCCATTCTCCTGCCTCAGCCTCCTGAGCAGCTGGGACTACAGGCGCCCACCACCTCGCCCGGCTAATTTTTTGTATTTTTAGTAGAGACAGGGTTTCACTGTGTTAGCCAGGATAGTCTCGATCTCCTGACCTCGTGATCCGCCCGCCTCGGCCTCCCAAAGTGCTGGGATTACAGGCGTGAGCCACTGCGCCCAGCTGACTCAGATTCTTTATATCATATTTCTTTATCTCTTTGATGCAGCAAAGACTGAAAAATGTTTTTAAAGTCTACCATTGCTGTTAATGTTTAAAGTACTCCCATTAGTATCTCTCTCTTCTTCCCTGAATTAATAGTTTTCACTCTAAATACTTTTGTGTTTCATCTTTAAAAAGTAAAGATCTGTGGCTCTCTTTATATTAGAAATTACACCCTAAATTATCAGTGTCTCTTTTTCTCACCTGATGTCTACTGCTTTTAATTCAACTTTTTCTAATAATACGAATCCACTGATTTTTTTTTTGCTTATATTTGCCTAGTATCTTGTTTTGACCATCCATTTATTTCCAATCCCCCTAGTAATTTTGTTCTAGTGTGTTTCTAAACACTAAGTGTATAGGTTGGCCTTGTATTTAATCTAATGTAAATCTTGCTTAATAGCTACGCTATATCATGGGGACTTTATACTTTTAACAAGCATGTTTGAATGAGAACACATGGACACAGGAAGGGGAACATCACACACCAGGGACTGTTTGGGGTGGGGGGAGGGAAAGCATTAGGAGATATACCTAATGCTAAATGATGAGTTAATGGGTGCAGCACACCAACATGGCACATGTATACATATGTAACAACCCCGTACGTTCTGCACATGTACCCTAAAACTTAAAGTATAATAACAATAAAATTTTTTTAAAAAGCATGTTTGGTCTTGTTTTCATGTTTTCTCTGAATTTTTGCTTGTTTTCCTTCTTTTGCTATACACTTATTTTACACTGAGCACCTACTATGTGCCAAGCATCATGCTTAGTGTTAGGAATACAATGGTAACAAAAAAATCAGCTACATATATATAATTACAAACTGTGGTGTTCATTTTTCCCCACCCTACCCAATACCATGAGAGGTTTTAACAGGAGTGGGGGTGAATAAGAATCAAGAAAGATTTGGCCATGCACGGTGGCTCATGCCTGTAATCCCAGCAGTTTGGGAGGCCGAGGTGGGAGGATCACTTGAGGTCAGGAGTGTTCAAGACCAGCCTGGCCAACATGGTGAAACCCTGTCTCTACTAAAAATACAAAAATTAGCCAGACGTGCTCACTTGAACCCAGGAGGAGGAGGAGGCTGCAATGAGCCAAGATCGTGCCTCTGCACTCCAGCCTGGGCAACAGAGCAAGACTCCATCTCAAAAAAAAAAAAAAAAGATACAATTAGATTTAAATAATACAAAGAGTGTTATAGAAACTGAAAGAAAGTAAGGCTGGAGAATATTGAATAAGGGGAAAAATTACATGAGATAAAACTTGAGAGACAGGCAGACCAGGTCAAGAACGGCTTTATGAGCCATGTTAAAGAACCTAGATTTTGGCTGAGCGTCATGGCACATGCCTGTAATCCCAACAGTTTGGGAAGCTGAGGCAGGAGGATCTCCTGAGCCCAGGAGATCAAGACCAGCCTGGGCAACACAGCAAGACCTCATCTCCACACACACACAAAAAAATTAGTTGGGCATGGTGGCACACACCTGTGGACCCACCTACTCAGGAGGCTGAGGTGATAGGATCACTTGACCCTGGGAGGTCAAGGCTGCAGTGAGCTGTGATCGTGCCACTGTGCTCTAGCCTGGGCAACACAGTGAGACCCTGTCTCAAACAAAATAAAACAAAACAACACAACCTGGATTTTATTCTAGGTACAATAAGTACCTTGAAATACTTTTAAGGATGTAAGTGACTTCCATTATATTTTAATTTTTAAAACACATATGGAATTGGAGAGACTAAGTAGTACACTATTAGAGTAGCCCAGATGGTGGCTTAGGGTAGCTGACAAATGGTAGAGATAGAAGTGAATGGATTTAAAGATTTTGGTCAAGGTAGTACAATCAGTTTTCCTCTTCCCCTACCCAATTTTGGAGTTACATAGTTTACTTCTAGTTCTTTGCAAAGTTACTTTTAAACATATAGTCACACGTCGCATAACAACATTTTGGTCAACAACAAACCACGTATGTGACACTGGTTCCCTAAGATAATGAAGCTGACAAATACTTATCACCTAGTGAAGTAGCTGTCATAACATCACATAGTACTCGTGTTTGCAGTGATGCTGATATAAACAAACCTACTGTGCTGCCTGTCATATAAAAGTATAGCACATACCAGCCGGGCACAGTGGCTCACACCTGTAATCCCAGCACTTTGGGTGGCCGAGGGGGGCAGATCACTTGAGGCCAGGAGTTTGAGACCAGCCTGGCCAACATGGCGAAACCCTGCCTCTCCTAAAAATACAAAAATTAGCCGGGTGTGGTGGTGCATGCCTGTAATCCCACCTACTTGGGAGGCTGAGGCAGGAGAATCACTTGAACTGGGGAGGCGGAGACTGCAGTGAACCGAGATTGTGCTGCTGCACCCCAACCTAGGCGACAGAGTGAATGAGACTCCCTCTCAAAAAAGAAAATAGCACATGCAATTATGTATAGTCCATAAAACTTGACAATGATAATAAATGACTGTTACTAGTTTATGTATTTACTATATTTTTATTGCTATTTCAGAGTGTATTCCTTGTATTTATAACTTTAAACAACCTCAGGCAGGCCCTCAGGAGGTATTCCTGAAGGAATTGTTGTTTTTGGTTTTTGTTGAGACAGGATCTCACTCTGTCACTCAGGCTAGAATCCAATGGTGTGATCATTGTTCATTGCAGCTGCCTTGACCTCCTGGGCTCAAGTGATCCTCCCACCTCAGCCTCCTGAGTAGCTAGGACTACAGATGCATGAACACTCAGTTAATTCTTTTGTATTTTTGTAGAGACAGGGTTTTGCCCTGTTGCCCAGGCTGGTTTCCAGCTCCTGGGCTCAAGTGATCTGCCTGCATCGGCCTCCCAAAATGCTGGGATTACAGGCATGAGCCACCACATCTGACCAGCCATTGTTATCACAGCAGATGACGGTTCCATGCATGTTATTACTCCTGAAGACCTTCCAGTGGGACAAGGCAGAGGAAGAAGACAGTGATATTTATGATCCTGACTGTAGGCCTAGGCTAATGTATGTGTCTGTGTCTTCATTTTTAACAAACAGTTTAAAAAGTAATAAAGTAAAAAATTTTTTGAATGGAGAAAGCACACAGAATAAGGATATAAAGAAAGAAAATACCTGTATTTTTGTACTGTTGTATAATGAGTTTGCATTTTAAGCTAAGTGTCACTGTAAAAGAGTGAAAACATTAAAAAAATTAATAATAAGCTTATAAAGTAAAAACATTACATTAAGCTAAGGTTAATTTATTGCTGAAGAAATAAAATTTTTAAAATAAATTTAGTGTAGCCTAAGTGTAGAGTGTTTATAAAATCTACAGTGGCATATGGTAATTTCCTAGGCCTTCCTTCACATTCATTCACTACTCACTCACTCACCCAGAGCAACTTCCAGCCCTGCAAGCTCTATGATACAAGTTGTGAAGTAAAATAAATCTAAGCCGGCCAGGCAGGGTGGCTCACGCCTGTAATCCTAACAGTTCGGGAGGCTGAGACAGGCAGATCACCTGAGGTCGGGAGTTCAAGACCAGTCTGGCCAACACGGTGAAAACCCGTCTCTACTAAAAATACAAAAATCAGCCAGGTGTGGTGGCAAGCGCCTGTAATCCCAGCTACTCAGGAGGTGGAGGCAGGAGAATCACCTGAAACCAGGAAGCAGAGGTTTCAGTGAGCTGAGATTGTGCCACTGCACAATAAATAAATCTAAGCCATTCTTACATATCTAACTATGTCCTATAATATTCTAAATCAGTAACATAAGAATTTTTTGGTGTTGTACAGTTACTCACTCACTTAATAAACATTTACTAAATACTACCTATGGTCCAGGCCCTACGTTACAGGTATACGGAAATATCCCCTCATGAAATATACATTCCAGTAAAAACATGCAAACATATATAAGTTCAATTTTGCTAAGTTTGAGATGTCTAGAAGACACACAAATGAAGCTGTGTATCTCCCTAATCGTTCACGTGTAAATAAATGAGATGATCATGCCTAGCTTATTGAAAACACTTTATAGACATACATCAAACATGTATACATTGAACATCAAGATCTTCTAAACTCCAATATTAGTTAAAATATTATACCAAAGGTAATTTTAATATGATAGATACGGTTTCAGCCCCTACAGTTCAGCGTGAGAAACAGAAAAATACACAAGCAATTAAAGTACATCCACTAAGTGCTATTATGGGAAAAGTCCAAAATGGATAAAGAAATCTAGAGAGAGAGAAAAACTCCTGGCTAGATGTCCAAGTTCTCTGTAAATGAGGAACAATATCCAAGAAAGTAATAAAGGTTTGACTCATGAATCGATCTAATCAATGGATATATTATTTTAGCTGGCAATATACTATCACATAAAGCACAGGTTACTGACAAATTTTAGTATCTTAAGAATGAAATTGTGGCATTAAATATAACTTCAATTTAAAGTAACATACAGGAAACAAATGCCAAACACTAAAACAAGATTTCTAGAAAGTATTACCAGAATTTAAAGAAGGAAAAGGTAAGTAAATACTGAAACAGGCCAGGGAAAAAAGTATCTTGTTAGGGTTAGTCCCCTAGTACAAGCTTAGAGGATGAACAAGAGTTGAAAGGATGAAAACAATATTCCGTGCAATAGAAACCACGTAGGCTCAGAATTAACGATTATTAAAAGAGCTTAGAGAAATGAGTCATCCATTCAATAAATATTTACAATGTACCTATTTTATGATGGGCATTAGAAATCAAAGGTGAAGACACAGTCCTGCCCTCAAAAAGGCTACAGAACACTGTAGAGAATAGACCATCAAACCAGTCATGGTGTGTTGAGACTGGGTTAAGTTCAGGCAGTTATGGAAATACAGAAGATGGGTACCTAAGCAGATCCTACGAGAGCACAGAAGGCTTTCTGAAGGATATAACACCTAAATTAAGAATTGAAATGAATAGAAATTAACTAAACTGGTGGTGGGGAAGAGTGGAAGGCAGGGGTTGCGGGGGCAGAGACAGAGAATGGGAGGACAGGCCAGGCACGGTGGCTCATACCAGTAATCCCAGCACTTTGGGAGGCTGAGGTGCGTGGATCACCTGAGGTCAGGAGTTGGAGACCAGCCTGGCCAACATGGTGAAACCTCATCTCTACTAACAACACAAAAATTAGCAGGGTGTGGTGGCACATGCCTATAATCCCAGCTACTCGAGAGGCTGAAGCAGAAGAACTGCTTGAGCCCAGGAGGTGGCAGTTGCAGTAAGGTGAGCCGAGATCGCGCCACTGCACTCCAGCCTGGGTGACAGAGCAAGACTCCGTCTGAAAAAAAAGAAAAAAAAAAAGAACAGGAAGACAGGCAAAACAGCATCCAGAGATTAGAGTGTGTGTAAAGGCCAGAAAGAGCAGAGCACACCACCTATAAGCGGGTGGCAAATATGGCTGGGACATGACTTTATACAGGTGAATGGAAAGAGGTAAGGCTGAAGAAATAAACAGGAACCAGTACGTGAAACGATTTGCAAGCCACGTTAAGGAGTGTGGACCATGTTAAAGAGGATGTCTCTTTGGCTATACCAGAAGTTTCATAATAAAGAAAATAAATAAAGTTTATAGAAGTGAGGGACCAGATTATCTAAAACAAGGGTTGCAAGTTGAATTATCTACAGAGACTAAATAAGTAATAAAAAGGAATAAAGAGGACCAGGGGTAAGAAAAACCCAAGAGGCAACAAGGACTGTGGAAAGCAAAAGCCCCAACTAAATGGTGCAAACTGTTGCAATGAACAAAGTGTTGCTACATCTTTCTTTTTAAAAAAGAAGTTGGAAATACAAAATTCCAAGTGAAAGCTCTTGATTTTTTAATGATAGCCATTAAATTTCTTTGAAACATGGTGCAGGCCAACACTGAAGGGTCTAAACAAAACAAGACTATGAGCAAACCGATACCACCAGTCATTTGACCCTGCTGAAGCTCAAAGACAAAGCTGATGAGTCTGACTTGGACCTCAAGGCAGTGAAGATTTAAACAGGAATGGAGAGTTACTAAAGATTTGAAGACGGTATCAAGTAACCACCACTTGAGAAGGCAGTGTCTGTTTTGTTCACTTCTCAGAAAGTACCTCACATTTCATTGTCCTCAGTAAATATTTAGTGATGAGCTTAAAAGGGGAATTTTTTCAAAAATTAGTGTCATGACAACAGATAGAACAAATTAGAGTGCAGAAAACACAAGTAAGAAAATTATTACAGTGCTCCTTTGCTCTAACCCCAGCCTGCTGTTTACCAAGTTGTTAGCTTGTTAGCAGTCACTGCTGCCACATGCTGCCCAGTATTCTTTCTAGACTGACTGGTGTTCTTCCTTTGGCTATGAACCCTCCTCTAACTCAAAAATTTGTCCAACACCCCGTGACCACAATTAGCAGCTATCAGCTTTCATCTAGCTAGGGGCAATGAAGTTAAATAGAATGTGTGATCACAGTGGATGGGAGAATAAGAAGAATATTCTTTGCTTCACTTCAACTCCAAGCCAGGAACTTTATTGCTAATTCCATATCCTGCCACTGCTAATTCCACACTATCTTCTCAGGGGTAAGTAACAGCTAAACGCTGCACTAACTATGAAGGGAAATGCCCAATAATAATATGTATGCCTGGATAACAGGGTTGGGAAGAACTAAAATTGCATGTGAGGTTTTGCTGGAACAGAGGTGGTGTAACAAAGAGGTAGGCTGAGAAAAACTAGACACTCAGAATGGGTATAGAAATTAAACAATAATCAACATAAGAAAACATGTAACCCCAAAAACCTCACAATCTTAACGTTTATATAATCAGACTCCAATTAATCTTACCTTACAAGAGTAAAGTCTGAGAGGATTTGAAATAAATTATAGAAAATTCAGCTGCTATTGGGATACATGAATAACTAGTATTAGAAGTTATAAACTCATTTACTGAAAATAATCTTCTAAACTGTCCCTCATCTAGGACAGATGAAAGCAACAGACTATCAAAATATTAAGTCACATATGTTATACCTTGGTATACCAAACTAGATATGGTTCTACTTTGCAATATGTTCACTCTCAAATAGTATCTACTAGGAAAAAAAGTTAAAAAAAAATCAGTTAATTTGAAAACCTCTAAGCAATTAGTATCTAGGGAAAGCATATCCAATCCCCACAGAGTGAAATGTTGGGCCTCACCTTATAAAAAAATAAGTCATCATGTAAGGAATCCTTCTGGTTCAGAGTAATGACTTTAAAGCACAAAAGGAGAAGTTAGTGACCTTTCCTTACGGAGATGATGATAATTATGATCCTACCTATTCTAGCCCTCATAGAGGGTCTGCTTTTTATCAGAGCCGATATTCTGATTACAAACTTAGAATGAAGCCAGGCACAGTGGCTCATGCCTATAATCCCAGCACTTTGGAAGGCTGAGGCAGGTGGATCACTTTGAGCTCAGGAGTTTGAGACCAGCCTGAGCAACATGGTGAAACTCTGTCTAAATTAGCCAAGTGTTGATGGCTCACGCCTGTAATCCCAGCTACTTGGGAGGCTGAGGTGCAAGAATTGCTGGAGCCCAAGAAGCGCAGGTTGCAGTGAGCTGAGATCGCACCACTGTACTCCAGCCTGGGCAATAGAGCGAGACCCTGTTTCAAAACAAAAGAAAAATTTATCAGAATGAAACATCACATTTTATCCAAAGAAATTAAGTAGATCTAGGTATCAGGGAACACTTATGGAAAGCCCTAAATGCTCTGTAAAATTCAGAAATGGATAGTGGGGTTTCAGACTACAGTTGATTAATAGTTAAGATAAGCGCTCAGGAACAGGTGAAGCAATAAAAGAAGAAAAGACAGCTGAGGCACCTTTACTGAGGAGTAACAGCACGTAACACCAAAGTTTTCTCAAATGCTCTAAGTCTGTGCTGTTCAATACATGAACTACATGTGGGTACTGAGCACTTAAAATGTGGCTAGTTCAAGTTAAGATGTGCTGTAAATGTAAAATATACCCTGATTTTGAATACTTCATATGAAAAAAAGACTTTACAGTGCAATTCTAAATCAGCCGTGTTTAATTTCATATGACTATTTTAACATTTTCATTGAATTTAATATTGTTTGTTCCTTTGGTATTAATTTCCTCTTGGGTACATCTTCAACAAGATGATTTTAAGGTGAAAAACAGTGACAGCTTACCAGACTGTCCAAAAAAGAGAATGACCCAAATTTCTAGGCAGAGGCTTGAGCCAGCAGGATTGTTCCACCAAATGGTAACCAGGCTCTCTTCCTGTTATCTCTGGCAAAAGGGTTACAGAGTAAGAAAGAAACACTATGTACACATGGAACAGGATTTGACCAATAGTTTAAATCCATCAAACATAATAATATACTTTGTTTCAGGATTTACTCAATTACAAGTGTTAAAACTTTAAAAAGTGACATGAACATTATTCACTATGATTTATTCAACTTTATCCTTTCTCAGTAATCTTTAGATATTTAAATTCACTCTGTTGGGAGGATCACACATACACAGACTCCAATTTACCACCAAAAAATTCACACACCTTTCTCACTAGGATGAAATGAAATAGTACCATTATTTTTTATGCAATACCATAACAGATTTCAAAAGGCACTAGAATTCTCATATTATAAACACTAATACCATCCAGAAACAGTCTATGGTCCTATCAGGAAACTTGAAGAAAATGTGGTTTTAGGGAATTAAGAATTTCAAAATACGGAACATAACAGTTTCACAAGCTAGCACTAACTCAAAGACACAGAATACAGTAATACTGACTGAGAAAACCAACTGTACTATTCTAATATTAAAAGACTATTAGCTTAAAAAAAAGTATTAGACTCAGCACAGTTAAAAATAAAATAGATTTTTGGGACCCAACATTTCCCACAGATTAAAACATTATTACTCAAGTCAGAGTTCTTTGGCACATAACAATTCAAGGTTATATAGTGTTCTCAGTCAAATTACCTTAGTGCCTGACAACCAATGGAATCAATGGAAGACATCTCAAATAGTTTAAGGAGAACTTTTGGGTTAAGATGCTTTAACTTGAGAGTGACATCTGAAAGTGCATCAGTTATCCATTCAAACATCTCTGGGAGTTTACTAAGCAAAAGGCATTACACTAAATTTTGGAGATAAAATGGTGAAGAAGCTACAATATCTGACCATTACAGAGTTTACACTCCGGTAGTTTCGTAAAAGAATAGAAGTGGGATCTTCATCAGTATTTCACTGCCTGTTACCCGTGCTCCAAATCAAGACATTTCCTCCTTCTTCTATTTGTATTTGGAGGGAAAGTGACAAGGATAGAGAAACAAGGAAGAAAACAGATTTGCATGTATCAACTGAATCAAAATTATTTTCCTTATCTCTTTCTCTGTAAAGCTGAACTCCTTAATGAGAGAAGCTGAAAACTATTCACCTTCCTATCCCTAGCACCTAGTGCTTATCTGCTGCTCCACTACATCAGAACCAAGCCAATCTCTTTTTCTACTATAAACCAGTATCAAGAATAAATGAAGATTAAAACAACAAAGGTCAATCTTTCCAGTGTTTCTTTTTGCAAAAATAAGCACATACCTATATTCATATAAGTATTTTAAAAGCTATAAAGTAATATACATCTCCTTTAAGGAAAAGCGTGCAGTTCCATAAAGCTAGTTTCCTTTCACCACCATCAGTGTATCTCCCTCACCTTGCAATGACATCCAGAGGCAACCACTATCATAAGCGTGGGTAAATGAGATCACATTGTACACATCATTCTGAAATGAACTTTTCCTCGCATTTATGAGGTATCTCCATATTCATACACATCAAAAGGCAGCATGGTATAGTGGACTCTGAAGCCAGACAACTTAGGTTCAAATCCTAACTTCAAATCTTGGCTCTGCTATTTACCAGCTATGAGAGTGAGTATGTTATTCACCCCTCTGTATCTCAGTATTCTCATATGCAAAATGAAGATAATGATAGTACCTCTGACTTTTCATGAGGATTACAACAGTTAAGATTCATAAAGGGCTTAAAACAATACAGAACCTGGACATAGAAAGTACAAGGTGTTTCTTAAGTTGAAATAAATACTAATTAATGATAACAGCCTAAATATAGATCTAGGTAATTCTCCATTGTATAACTATTCTATATCTTATTTATCCATGCTTTCCTACTGACAGGCATTTAGGTTATTTTTTCCAAATGAATATCCATGTACATTCCTCCTTGGGCAACTGTTCAAGTTTCTCTAGACTAATACCTTGAATAGTAATCAACTGCTAGATAATCGAGTATGCACATTTTCAACTGTATGAGTAACATCCCATCCTAAGCTTTGCAATCTAATAGGTGAAAACTGATAGCTCATACGTTTTCAACTGCACTTCCCTACGAATGAGACTAAGCATCTTTTCAGTTCATTAGCCATTCCAATTCCATTTCCTCTGCTGCTAATTGCCTTTATATCCATTGTTCATTTTATGTGTATCACCTTATTCTTTTGATCTTTATATAGTCTGGACACAAATCCACCGAATATTAAAGACATTTTGTGTGTCTCCTCCTAGGTATGCTGCATATTTTTTAGTTTGGTTTATAATGTCTTTTTGTTGTTGTTGTTGTTGAGCCCAGGCTGGAGGGCAGTGGCACAATCTGGCTCACTGCAACCTCTGCCTCCTAGATTCAAGCAATTCTAGTGCCTCAGGTTTCTGAGTAGCTGGGACTACAGGCACGAATTTTTGTACTTTTCGTAGAGACAGGGTTTCACCATGTTGATCAGGCTGGTCTTGCACTCCTGACCTCAAGTGAACCACCTGCCTTGGTCTCCCCAGATTGCTGGGATTACAGGTATGAGTTACCACACCCAGCCTGATGTCTTTTATTAAACTCAAGTTTTTCTGTTTGAGGCAACAAAATCATTTACCCTTGATGTCTTTAACCTTGATGGTTCATTCTTACTTTCCTGACTTGTTAAAGATCTTCCATATCCTAAAGTTGCATACTCATCTATATTATCCTCTTTTTAAAAAATAGTTTTTCACATGCATTATTTAATTCAACTGGAATTTATTTTCACGTATTGCTTGAAGCAGAGATCTAGTTTCCCCCCCCATCTAGAAAACCAATTCGACAGTCTACTTTTTCTCTCCCTACTGCCAAGGAATGCCATTTCTAGCCTTCACCAATGTTCCAAATGTGTACGAATCCATTTCTGAACTCTCTATTAGCTTGTCTTTTCCTGTACTAATACTATACTTCAAGTGCCATGATTTTTTAACAGAGGTACTTACATAAAGCATACAAATACTGAATGTACAGCTTGAGCTTTAAATACATATACTCCTGTGTGTGATCCAGTTCAAGCCAAACTATTAACATTCCTCATGCTCCAGGGGCTCCCTCATGAGCCTTACCAATCAGTACCATGCTTCCAAGATGACCACAATTCTCATCTCTATCACTATAGATTATTTCTACTTGTTTTTGAGCTTCCTATAAATGAAATCATACAATATGTAATCCTTGTGACTCACTAATTTCATTCAACATTAAGTCTGGGAGAGATTCATCCCATGTTATGCACAGCAGTTTGTTCTTTGTCATTGTATGTAGTATTTCAATCTAAATAGCGTAACTTTTCTATTTTTTGAGACAGAGTGTCTTTCTTGTCTCCCACGTTGGAGTGCAATGGCATGATCTCAGCTCACTGCAACCTCCGCTTCCCAGGTTCAAGCGATTCTCCCAACTCAGCCTCCCAAGTAGCTGGGATTACAGGCACATGCCACCATGCCCAGCTAATTTTTGTTTTTAGTAGAGATGGGGTTTCACCATGTTGGCCAAGCTGGTCTTGAACTCCTGACCTCAGGTGATTCACCCGCCTCCGCCTCTCAAAGTGCTGAGATTACAGGCATGAGCCACCACGCCTGGGGCTAAATACCAAAATTTTTAAATTCATCTTGACATCCAACAGAGCAAGTTCCTCCTCATTCTTTTTCTTCTTCCAAAACTATCTTGGTTATTCTTGAACCTTTAATTTTGCACAGGAAGGTCATTTTCCACACACAAAAAAATCCTACTGGGATTTGTGTCTGAAACTACATACAATTCACAAAGTAACTTTTCAGTAATATTTATTACTAAATAAATTTTAACTTCCCACCCAAAAATATAGTAAATCCTGCCTTTTATTCATGCCTAATTTTATGTCCTTCAATAAAATGTTGGGTACTTTACAGAATTTCATATAAAGGAGATACTTTTTATTTTCTAATTGGCTACTGCTAGTTTGAATGCTGACTTTGTATCCAGCAAGGTTGAATTATTTTATTAATACGAACAGTACTTTCATTTCTTTTAACATTTCTAAGGAGCATCTCATCTCATTTCTCTTCCTTTCCAACCCTTTTGGATTTTCTTTCTTTTGCGTATTGATAGAGATATATCTGTCTTACACTTGGCTTTAATGAGAATGTTTCCGAAGTTTCACTATTAAGCATGATGCTTTCTATTTGAAAGGTAGCCTTTACTGCAAGAAAAAAAAGTTCATTTCTGTTCATAGTGTAAGAGTGGTTTTTTAAAACTTTAATGGGTATTGAGTTTTAACATACAGTTTTACTAAATTTATCTAGATTTTTTCCTAAATTTTCTTATAAATTGATACAATTTTCAAATATTGAACTATCCTAAACTCCTATCCCAATTAAAATTTTTATGTCTGTGTTCATAAGTAAGACTGAATGTAATATATTTTCTCTTGTATGGTCTTTCCATTCTAGATTTAAATGCTAAACTTGCCTGATAAACAGGTAGGGTAACTTTCCCTCTTTTTCTGTTCTCTGAGTCAATTTGCATAAGATTGGGATTAGCTGTTCCGCAAAAGCATATCTAAAATTATAATTACAAATATGACCATGAAAACTATTCCTTCATACTTGAGATGCTGAGGCGGGAGAATTGCTTGAGACCAGTTTGAAGCTGCAGTACACTATGATCACGCCTGTGAATAGCCACTGCACTGCACTACAGCCTCAACAGCACGGCAAGACCCCATCTCTAAAAAAAACAACCAAACAAAAAAACACCTATTCCTTCTGACACCACTTCACACAAACTAGAAAGGCAATAATTAAAAAGACAGATAATGAAAAGCATTGGTGACATTACGAAAAGTGTGAACCTTTATACACTGCTGGTGGGAAAATAAAATGATGCAGCCACTTTGGAAAACAGTCTTGCAGTTCCCCAAAAGTTTAAACACGGAGTATCACATGACCCAGCAATTTCACTCCTAGGTATACATAGTCAGCGCTCCATATCCATGGGTTCTGCATCCATAGTTTCAACCAATTGCAGATTGAAAATATCTGGAGGGAAAAGTTGTGCCTATACTATGTACAAACTTTTTTCCCTTGTCATTATTCTCTAAGCAATAAAGTATAACAACTATTTACACAGCACTTGGGTTGTATTAGATATTACAAGTAACCTAGAGATCAAGTAATGCATATGGGAGAATGTGCATAGGTTATACGCAAATACTGTGGCATTTTTATGTCAGAGACTTAAGCATCTGAGGGAAGTCCTAGAAACAACACAGGACTATAATAGTTCACAGAAGACTATTCCTAATAACCAAAAAGTGCAAAACAATACAAACATCCATCAACTGATAAATGAATAAACAAAATGTGGTATATCCACAAACGATGATGTATTATTAAAGAATGAAGTGTACTGACATATGCTACAATGTGGATAAACCTTAAAAACATGCTAAGTGAAAGAAATCAATCCCTCCCAAAACACATATTTATAATTCCATTTTATGAACTGTCCAGAACAGGCCAATCTATAGAAATAAGAGGAAGATTAGTAGATGCCTAAGGATAGAGGGTTAGGAGAGATGAAAATGTTCTAAAAATGACTATAGTAATTCTTGGCAACTCTGTAAAAATACTAAAACCTACTGAATTGTACATTTTAACCAGGTAAATAATATGGTATGTGAATATCTCAATAAAGTTGTTATAAAAAAAAAACCACCTATTCCTCTTGGGGAGATTTATTACAGCTTCAATTTCTTTAATGGTTTTTGGTTTCTTTTTCTTGTATAGACAAATTTGAAAAAAAAAATTACTAGAAAATAAAATTTATTTTAAAATTTATATAAATTATTAGTGATTTCTTATAATTTTAAAAATCACCATTATAGTCGTACTTATACCTCTTTTTCAAATTTGACTATCAGTCTCATCTATTTTTCTTGGGTATTTCCAGAATCAACTGCAAATAACCAGCTTTGATCACGACATTGTTTTTCTTGCTGCTGCTTATTTTCTTTCTTTCTTTTTTTTTTTTTTTTTTTGAGACAGAGTCTCGCTCTGTCACCCAGGCTGGAGTGCAGTGGCACGATCTCAGCTCACTGCAACCTCCACCTCCCGGGTTCAAGCAATTCTCTGCCTCAGCCTCCCAAGTAGCTGAGATTACAGGCGCCTGCCACCATGCCTGGCTAATTTTTGTATTTTTAGTAGAGACAGGGTTTCACCATCTTGGCCAGGCTGGTATTGAACTCCTGACCTCGTGATCCACCCGCCTCAGTCTCCCAAAGTGCTGGGATTACAGACGTGAGCCACTGCACCCGGTCATTGCTGATTATTTTCTAGTTCACCAAATTCTATTTTCATTTTTATTATTTCCTCTTCTTCCTTTGACTCTACTCTTTTTTTAGCTTTTTAAATTGAAGAGCTGGCTCATTTATTTTCAATCTTTCAATCTAATACATTCATTAAAGATTATGAATTTATCCCCAAGTACCATTTTTTGTGCATCCCTCAAATTTTGATACAACACTTTTGTTGTGATTTAGTTCTAATTATTTTGTAATTTCCATTTTGTTTTTTAATTCTTGAAAATTCTTAATCATTTTTCCTTTAATATTGTTTCTCTACTCTTCTGTGTATGCTCTTTTCTAAAACTCCAATTAGACCTATATTGGAACTGCTCAATCTATCCTCTAAGTGTCATCTTTTCTTCCATATTTTTCACCTCTTCATTTTTCTGCATTTCTCTGTGCTTGTCCGGAGGAGTACTTTCTTTCTTCACATTAGTAACTTCTCTCTTTAGCTGTATCAAATCTTCTATTTTACCCACTTATTGAGTTATTTTATTACAAGCTATATTTTTCAAGATTTTAATTGGTTATTTTACATAAATATTTATTGTTTCTGAAGTAACTGTTTTTGTTCAATTATAATGCAATATGCTCTTGGTTAAAAAAAAAAAAAAGTAACTGATGTCTGGCTAGGCGCAGTGGCTCACACCTGCAATCCCAGCACTTTGGGAGGCTGAGATGGGCAGATCGCCTGAGGTCAGGAGTTCGAGACCAGCTTGGCCAACATGGCGAAACCCCATTTCTACTAAAAACACAAAAATTAACTGGACACGGTGGTGCACACCTGTAGACCTAGCTACTAGCGAGGCTGAGGCTGGAGAATCGCTTCTTGAACCCGGGGGGTGGAGGTGGCAGTGAGTGGAGATAGCGCCACTGCACTCCAGCCTGGGCGACAGAGTAAGACTCCGTATAAAAAAAAAAAAAAAAAAAAAGTAACTGAAATTTTAAGCTAAATCACCTTAGACAAAATATTTGAAAAGCTCTCCATTATAAATCACTTCTTTAATGACAAAAAAAAAATCACTTTTTAGGAATTCTCTTGGCTGCTATTCTGCCAAATGTTATCCCACTGTGCCTACCTGCTTCAAGGCATGAAAAGTTCTATTATTCTCATTTTAGAATTAGAGAAACTGAAGCATAATAAAGTTCTTTTTAAAACACTTTCTCCCCATCTTTTTTTAAAATTTCAAAGCCATAGAAAAGTTGAAAGTACAATGACCCATATACCTTCTACCCACATTCAAAATTGTTAACATTTACAACTTTTGCTTTACCTTTTTTCTCTCTCTCTCCATATACATGCATACACCACACCCAAATATCCACACACTTTTTTTTCTAAACCCACTCCTGAGCCCAATATGATATTTCACTTGGAATATTTCAATATATTTCTCCAAAGAATAAAAGCACTCTCAATAAAACGACCATATCATTCACACCAAAGAGACTATGAGATTGAACAGAATCATACAAAGACATGCAGCAGTAGATTCAAAACTAGTATTTAAGTCATCTGACTAAATGTTCTTTATCTTGGCTTGTCTAATGATTGGACAAACTGCTTTCTGATGATTATTTAGAAGAGACAATCTGTCAAAGAGCATTTCCTTCCTTCATTTCTGAAAAGAAAGCAATAATCTTCTAAGATATTCAAACTGCAAAAATCAAGGATAGTATATTTCCACTTTGTTTTCTAACACTAAATCTTTAAGTGAAGCTACTCTATACTCTCAAAACTATACATTCTTTTTATATGCCACAAGATAAATTATTAATAATATTATACTAAATAATTAGAATTTCACCATACCAGATTTTAAAGGGAAAAATTGTTTTTAAGAAAAAAATACGGTACAAATAAGATTGATGAGCCAAATGAACCTGCTTTATACATTAAAAAACTGGTAAGTGTAGGCCGGGCACGGTGGCTCATGCCTGTAATCCCAGCACTTTGGGAGGCCAAGGCGGGCGGATCACAAGGTCAGGAGATCAAGACCATCCTGCTAACACGGTGAAACCCCATCTCTACTAAAAATACAAAAATTAGCCGGGCGTAGTGGCGGGCACCTGTAGTCCCAGCTACTCGGGAGGCTAAGGCAGGAGAATGGCGTGAACCCAGGAGGCAGAGCTTACAGTGAGCCGAGATTACGCCACTGCACTCCAGCCTGGGCGACAGAGCGAGACTCTGTCTCAAAAAAACAAACAAACAAAAAACAAAACAAACAAACAAAAAACTGGTAAGTGTATTCATAAATCTATATGAAAAGCTAATATTTCAGTGGGGATGATTTAATCTCAGTCACTGATGTTAGGAACTAGGTAAGATAAACCATAAAATCCTATGCTTGCTCTCAAAGAACCTAAAAACCCAGTTTAAGAGTTGTCTATTTTTATTACACAACATACCTGTGTAAAAAATAAAATAATAAATTTTTTAAAAAGAGCTGTATATTTTTTTAAAATAGCAATATGGCCAGGCGCCGTGGTTCATGCCTGTAATCCTAACACTTTGGGAGGCCGAGACGGGCAGATCACTTGAGGTCAGAAGTTCAAAACCTGGCCAACATGGTGAAATCCTGTCCCTACTAAATATACAAAAAGTTAGCCAGGCCTGGTGGCAGATGCTTGTAATCCCAGCTACTTGGGAGGCTGAGGCAAGGGAATTGCTTGAACCTGGGAGGCGGAGGTTGCAGTGAACGGAGATCATGCCACTGCACTCCAGCCTGGGTGACCGAGTGAGACTCTGTCTCACTTTATTTTAAAAAATAAAAATTAAATTAAATTAAAATTAAAAAATAGCAATACAACCTAAAGCTAATATTTAAGGGCTAAACTGCATCATTCAGCTAACCATAACCACAAAAATGTTTAAGATCAATCTATAGCCAAATACTAGCCAATAAGGGTATATTAACTGGGTGCTGCTAAGGTACTGTATTAAGTAAATTCCATGAATTAATACAGTCTTACAGACATCCCACTTCTCTACTGAAGAATTGGAGATAACAAAGATACTAGCATAAAAGGACTGATAAAAGGGGTAAGACTTGCCTCAACTTTAAAGTACAGAAATCAGAATGGAGAAAAGGCCATCTGAAGAAAGTGAGAAACCACAAACCAAGTGTAAATAAAACTATCCAGGTAAGAGCAAACAAAAGTTTCAAACTGAAGAAATTAAGGCTAGATAAAAAGAATGGAATTGGATAGCAGGAGGCCTCAAGTATCCAGCAAACGGACAAAGTTTTGTAAAACAGCTATAAGCAGGACACCACTACAAGCTCTTTATATTTAAAATGCCTTTTAGAAATAGTAACCTAGTAATAATGCAAAATGAGAGAGAAATGAGAAGAAACTATTATACTACAAATATTATATTTACAAATATTATATTTACAAATATCAATTCAATAAGTTATTTGGTACCTGAGGAAATCAGGCAGCTCAAATTGAACCAATTCTGTCACACTTCACATCAAGTCTTTTCATTACAAATAAGGAAATGGTAAATATAATTGCAACATATCCTATATTATTTTTCAAATATACTTTCAATGAAATTCAAGATACATTGAAAACTGTCATTAAGAAGTGCTAGTCAAAAAAAAAAAAAGTGCTAGTCAGGCCAGGAGTGGTGGCTCACACCTGTAATCCCAACACTTAGGGAGGCCAAGGTGGGCAGATCATTTGAGCTCACTGAGTTCGAGACCAGCCTGGGCAACATGGCAAAACCCAATCTTTATAAAAAATAAAAAACTAGTCGGGCATGGTTGTGCGCAACTGTAGTCCCAGCTACTCAGGAGGCTGAAGTGGGAGGATGGCTTGTGCCCAGGAGGCAGAAGTTGCAGTAGGCCAAGATCACACCACTGCACTCTAGCCTGGGCAATAGAGCCAGACTTTGTCTCAAAAAAAAAAAAAAAAAAAAAAAAAGTGCTAGTCAATTAATATAAAACTATCCTTGCTGGTCAGTACTACTGTGCCAAAAGAAATTCACCAAATATGACATCTGCATAAATTTTACAATATTAAGTATTTACTTCAAAAAAGCAACATCATAAAGAAATGTATACAAGAATTCAACATTTGGCTTCCCTATATTGCTTTAGAACAACTACACCATTTACCAAAGGCCAGTAAATGTGTAATTTTTTTTTTTTTTGAGACAGAGTTTCACTCTTGTTGCCCAGGTTGGAGTGCAATGGCACAATCTCAGCTCACTGCAACCTCTGCCTCCCGGGTTCAAGCGATTCTCCTGCCTCAGCCTCCCGAGTAGCTGGGATTACAGGCATGCACCACCATGCCCGGCTAATTTTCTATTTTTCATAGAGACAGGGTTTCTCCATGTTGGTCAGGCTGTCCTCGAACTCCCGACCTCAGGTGATCCACCCGCCTTGGCCTCTAAAAGTACTGGGATTACAAGTGTGAGTCACCAAGTCCGGCCAAGTAAATGTATAATTTTTTAGAAGCAGCTATTATGTAAATAAGATACTTCAAAGTCATACTTTTTACTCATACACCCATTAATAGTTTAGTATTTATTGTCCATACAATAATTTCCATAATCCATATCAAACATACAAAAAGAAGCTATCCCAAGTAACTTCCTTTCTTTTCAATTAAACAAACTCCTTCTCATGGGACAAAATTTGGGGGAAAAAAAAATCTCAAGTTTGTGAAAACTAGACTACTTACCAGTAACTTGAGTTATCCTATTGGGTCTTTTCCCTCACAGATCCACCTCTCTTGCCCTTCTGTCCAGCATGAGAATCTTCCTGATGGGCATCCACTGGAACTGAGGGGGCATGCAGTACAGACGTATATGTAAGAAAGTTTGGGGGAGGGGATTTAGGAGATGCTAGAGACATGCTTCAGTGCACTTGCTTACCTTCCTGAAATTGGAAATTTCAACGGTTCCTTGGTCCTCGAGGCACTCACAATAACTTCAAACAATGTGGATCTGTGGAGATTACCCAATAGGAGAACTCCAGTTACTGGTAAGTGATCCAGCTTTTTCTTCTCTATCAGAATAAGAAGATTATTTCATTTTATTTGAGATTATTATTACATGTAGAACTACGGAAGAAAGCATAAATTCACTAGATAACTATAAATGCACGTATCAAAGTAAATACGGAAACAATTTGCTAAATATAATGTCAGTGGAAACTTCAGACATTATCAGAAACATAAGGAAAAGAAAATCATTAGAATGGTTTCATTTAAAAATGTCTACTATAATGGCTGCTATATTTTAATACACAAAAATATCAGCCACCAGGCTATTTCATTTTGCTGAAACAATATCATTATATTTTATATTAGTACAACAATAATTAGTTGATCAAAATCTATCATTTTTAACTAGCCATTGTCATTAACATTCACTAGATTTTGGTATAGAAGCCACTATGGTGGACTAATAATATGTTAGAATTCAGATAAAATGCATCAATACCATTCTCATTTTATCACTCATGTCTTTAACCAGGCCAGGCGTGGTGGCTCACGCCTGTAATCTCAGCACTTTGGGAGGCTGAGGCAAGCAGATCACCTGAGATCAGGAGTTCGAGACCAACCTGGCCAATATGGCAAAACCTCATCTCTACTGAAAATACAAAAATTAGATGGACATGGTGGTGCACGACTGTAATCCCAGCTACTCGGGTGGCTGAGACACGAGAACTGCTTGAACCCGGGAAGCAGAGGTTGCAGTGAGCGGAGATCGTGCCACTGCACTCCAGCCTGGATGACAGAGTGAGACTCTGTCTCCAAAAAAAAAAAAAAAAAAAAAAAAAAGTCATCCAGGCAAGGTGGCTCATGCCTGTAATCCCAACACTTCTGGAGGCCAAGGCAGGTGGATCACCTGAGGTTGGGAGTTCAAGACCAGCCTGACCAACATGGTAAAACCCCATCTCTACTAAAAATACAAAAAGTAGCCAGGTGTGGTGGCATGTGCCTGTAATCCCAGCTACTAGGGAGGCTGAGGCAGAAGAATTGCTTGAACTTGGGAGGTGGAGGTTGCAATGAGCCAAGTTGTGCCACTGCACTTCAGCCTGGGCAACAGAGGGAGACTCCATCAAAAAAAAAAAAAAAAGTCAGCCAGGCACGGTGGCTCGCACCTGTGATTCCAGCACTTTGGGAGGCCGAGGCAGGTGGATCACCTGAGGTTAGGAGTTCGAGACCAGCCTCACTAACATGGTGAAACCCCGTCGCTACTAAAAATACAAAAATTAGCCGGGCATAGTGGCAGGTGCCTATAATCCCAGCTACTCAGGAGGCTGACGCAGGAGAATAGCTTGAACCCAGAAGACGGAGGTTGTAGTAAGCCAACATCGTGCCTGGGAGACACAGCAAGATTTCATCTCAAAAAAAAAAAAAAAAGTCTTTAACCATTTGTCACCTATTGACACACCAACCACAAACAAATAAAAGTATGCCAGTCATTGAAAATATTAATAATGCTAATTATAATTTAAATACTTGTACAAAAGAAATATAGCAAATTTTAAACTTTTAAAATAATTGCCTAAAAATGGCCGTTACTGAAATAAAAACTATTTCTAATCAAAAGAAAAAAATCTCTCCAGAAGAAATTTATCTTCAAGCTCATATGAAGATATTATATTACCTTTAACTGAATACATATTAATCAATATGTTATTCATCATATTCATTTTAACGTGCCACACCAGTGATGACTTCTAACACTAGTAACTACACTAGCAGGTACTAGACACAGATATATTTTAATACCCTTTACCATCATGCTTCTAAATAATCACCTCCTTCCTTCAAGAAACTTATGATTTCATAATTCTTCATTCTATGGAAACAAAGAAAGTGTATAGTTTTTCCTTTAAGAATAGTCTGGTAACTAACTCACCACTGAATAAATGAAAGAAAACAAAACAAACAAAAAATAAATGGGATAAAATGGTCTGTAAAATCATTCTACACAATCAAATTCAAAATGTAATTCTAATGAAAATCTTATATTTCAATCCTGTTATGAGGTCATATTTATATTTGTTAGGTTGACAACACACCTGTCAAGACTGTCAAGATCTGTGACAGATTCTTACTTAGATTTAAGATACAAATTGCCTTGGGTGAATGCATGCATTTTTCTATAAATTTGAGTTAAGTATAACGGTAATAAATCCATTCACTTTTAAATGACCCATTCAAACAGGGGTACTACACAGACCTCCATTTCTAATTGGAGTAAATATCAGAAAAGGGTCATCTAGGGAACTTTTCTAGTTTACTAGACTCCTAGTCACTGGAGTAAGTACACAGCACAAAGGTCTTATATGTTTATAGTGATAAAACAGATCAAGGAGCAATAATGCAAATATTTTATCCTAATGGTATAAGCTAATATAAAAGATGTCATTAAGAGGTCGGGCACGGTGGCTCAAGCCTGTAATCCCAGCACTTTGGGAGTCCGAGGCGGGCCTTTCTCTCACTGTCCAGATATCTTGCTCTGGGGCAAACAAGCTGTCATGTTCTGAGCCTACAGAAAAGAGAAGCCCACATAGCAATAAACTGATGTCTCTGGCCAACAGCCAGATGCCTGAGGCCTGACAACAGACATGTGAGTTAACTTGGAAGGAGGTGTTCTAAGGTCTGCTGACAACCACATGAGTGAGCTTGCAAATGGATCCTTCCTCAGCTGAGCCCTAAGATGACTGCAGGCTTGTGAGAGAAAAGGTGGGAAAAAGAACAAAATTCTATTATATTATTTAAATTAATCTGACCAGATTTTGAAGCCTTACCTTACTTTTCAAGTCAATTCTCAATAGCCATCTCTAAAGTGAATAATTTCTGTTTAAAACTATTTTATAAAACAATGACAAATTTTTCTAACATCACAAATTTCAATTGTCTCAAGCCAACCTGAGTGGCTCTAAATGTCTTATTTTCCTTCCTTAGGGAAAGTCAGCCTTTTCTATTTCCATTGAATAAATAACTTTTTAAAATAGAAATTCCTGTATTACATTTCAACATGTTCATGCAAATCATTCTGCTTTAACATAGTTAATTTCATTATTTTAAAAGTACATATAAAACCATAAGTACTGAAATGCCATACCTTAAAAAGTCTTCAGTGCGTGTATATTAATGACCTTTTTACGGAAACACACATCAAGGTATTAGTAACAGTAAGGTACAAACTCATTCTCTTTTATCTAATCTCAAAATATTAATGCCCCATTATCTTTCACCTAACTAGAATAGCCCAACGAGTCTTTCTATTTACACATTCCTGCAGCCTGCCAGTCCATTCTCCTCACAGAAGCCACAGAGCACTTCCACACTTAAACTCATTAAATGGCTTCTTGTTACACTTCCAATAAAATCTCAGTGTCATATCATTTACGACTAAATTGTGATCTGGCATTTTACCCACTTGCTCACCTTCATTTGATGTCACTCACCCTCTGCGCCTCACTATGCACTAGTCTTTGCTCAATGTAAAACAAACTCCTAACCAAAGGGCTTTCAACTTGCTGTTAACTATAACTCTTTCACAAATACCTCCTCTTATCCCTTTTTTTGAGACAGGGTCTGGCTTTTGCCCAGGCTGGAGTGCAGTGGCACAATCTCAGCTCACTGCAACCTCCCCTTCTTGGGCTCAAGCCATTCTCTTACCTCAGCCTTCCAAGTAGCTGGGAAACCAGGCTCATGCTACCATGCCCGGCTAATTTTTGTACTTTTTGTAGAGATGGGGTTTTGTCACGTTGCCCAGGCTGGTCTCGAACTCCTGAGCTAAAGTGATCCAATGGCCTCAGCCTCCCAAAGTGCTGGGATTACAGGTGTGAGCCGCCATGCCCGGCCTCCTCTTATCCTTCTGCTTTCTGATTAAATGCCACCCACTCAGAGAAGCCTCTCCTCTTCACCCATTTCAAATAATTCCTGTCGTTGCCACACTCTGCAATGATTTTTTTTTTGTATTTTTTTGTTTGCAACTTAAATTCCATGAGGGCTGGCCAGGCACAGTGGCTCACGCCTGTAATTCCAGCACTTTGGGAGGCTGAGGTGGGTGGATCACTTGAGGTCAAGAGTTCGAGACCAGCTTGGCCAACATGGTGAAACCCCTTCTCTACTAAAAATATGGAAATTAACCAGGCGTGGTGGCAGGCGCCTGCAGTCCCAGCTACTCGGGAGGCTGAGGCAGGAGAATCGTTTGAACCTGGGAGGCAGAGGTGGCACCTCTGCACTCCAGCCTGGACAACAGAGCGAGACTCCTCCATCTTAAATAAAATAAATACATTAATTAATTAATTAATTCCATGAGGGTAAAAATGTGTCTTGTTCTCCTCTGTAACTCCATTACCTAGCCCAGCACCTGCCTCAAAATAGCACTTTAATGCTTAATGGGTAATTAAAATATTTTTGAAATTCGTAAGCCACTCACTGATTTTTAGTTCTAGAGTCTTGGCTATTCCTTTCTTATTCTGCCTATGTTCTAAATAACTTTGTTATTCAGCACTCCTAAAACCTGAATCTTTAGGCATTGTAAATCATATGAAATCCAGTGTAGGCTGGGTGCAATGGCTAACACCTGTAATTCCAGCACTTTGGGAGGCTGAGGTGGGAGGATCGCAAGAGCCCAGGAGTTCGAGACCAGCCTAGGCAACATAGTGAGACCTCATATCTATAGAAAATTGAAATAAAAAAAAAGAAAATAAAATCCACTGTACTTCAGAGATAGCTGTTACTTTATAGAACAAATGAAGTTTTAAAAGAAGTGCTGTGATTTGCTTGGTTAACCAGTCATTAAAGAGTGCTATGATTCATTCCTCCTAAAAACAGAAAATAAAGGTTTCTTCAAACCATACATATTCCCTCACAATTAACCATGCAATCTCCCAGGAGTTTTCAAAGCTACCATACAGTGGTGGGGCACGGTGGTTCACACCTGTAATCCCAGCACTTTGGGAGGCTGAGGCGGGCAGATCACTTGAGGTCAGGAGTTCAAGACAGCCTGGCCAACATGGCAAAACCCCGTCTCTACTAAAAACACCAAAAAAAATTAGCCAGGCATGGTGGCGCCTGTAGTCCTAGCTACTCGGGAGGCTGAGGCAGGAGAATCACTTGAAACCAGGAGGCAGAGGTTGCAGTGAGCCCAGATTGTGCCACTGCACTCCAGCAGCCTAGGCGACAGAGCGAGATTCCATCTCAAAAAAATAAATAAATAAATAAACAAAGCTACTGTACATTTACTTAGCACTTAAATTCTTGACGCCAAGAAGTACCCAATGTTTTGGGATTTTTTTTGTTGTTAATTCTATCACATTTTGTAGCTATAATCTAAAGTCATTGTTGGAGGCATAGACTTAAAGATAGATATTACTAGATAATTATATCCTTGGGAAACAAAGTTAGTTACTAACATAATTTTACTTATCTTCCTACCTACCAATATTAACCTCCTTTATTTAGTCTATAAATATAAACCAGAATCATTGTAGCATGAAAAGCTGAGGACAAGCACTATGCAGAATTATCATCTTGTTACAACTTAAAAATACAAATCTAAATGCCACACTTATTAAAACAAATACTACATGGAACTTGAGAGAAAAATTAAGATTCTGTCTGATGAAAGTAAAAGCCATTGGACATGGCTAAACACACCCCCCTCTTTTTGAAAATATCCTCTTCCTTCTGTTTCTGTATTGTTACACTCTCCTGGGTTTCTTACTCCCTATTAATTTTTTTTTCCTTCTCCATTTCTTTCTTCTTCTTTGTGGGATGCTCTTCTTCTACCATGGTAAAAAAATAAAGATGTTCCTCAAAAGTCTCTCCTAGGTCTCTTTTCTCATGGTATGCAATCTATTCCCCCCCGATCTGTCTTACCCGCTCCTACAGCTTCAACTCAAATCATGTGTACTAATGACTATCAAATATGTATTTATAGCCCTTTTCTCCTTTTTCTCCTTCCTAAGCCTTACTCAACATATCCAAACTGCTTCACAGATCTTCCCTCTCAAACTTTCCCCAGGCACCGCAAATTCAACAAATCTATAGGCAAACTATTACCTGCCCCCAAACCTGTCTTCCTATTTGCTATCTCAGTGAGAACTAACACCACTCACTCAACTGCTTAAGCCAGAATCCTGAGATTCATCCTTGATACTTCCCCTTCACTACAACCCAACTACCTGCCTCCCACAACCATATCCAATCAACCATCAAGTTCTACAGATCTCTCCTAAACACATCTATAATACATTCATTTCTGTCTCCCATCTGGCATTTCCCTTGTTCAGGACATTACTGCCTCTTGCCTAGACTATCAAAATGGTTTCTCTGCCTCTAGTTAAGATTCAGCAAGAAAGTAAGCATGACACAGAGAGAATAAAACCTATTGGCTGTGGTTTCAATCATGCATTATACTGATGGTAAAAGAAAACATTTTAAAAACTGCTGATAATTGAACATGCAGGTAGCTTAGATTGACGTAAGTTCTTGTATCCAGTAAAATGGGTATAATTTTTTTTATAAGAAAATGGTTTTATTCCTAATTTTTAGTTCCCATACAGTTTACAAATACACTTTTACTCTGATAATACAGCTTTGCAACTAGCAAAGCAGTTGCGCTAACACCCATAAATATAGGTGGAGAGACAACATCCACTAACACATTCCATCTAACTCACAAAATTATGAAATTATATAAATATTCCTTAAAAAACAAGAAGTGGAAAGCAGTTTAAAGCAGCAACAGAATCAGATATATAGTAAAGGGGCTTTTGCAGTTCATTTAAGTATTATCAGTACCTACACAAGACACTGTGATGGGCATTGAGAATTTTTAAAATATTATTACAATTATCATTATTATTAACTAAGAAATGTGCTAAATTCATTTTATCACTTATATTTAATTACCACCAAAAAACTACATGAATATAAATGTCAAGGAGGGGATTTAAACTGAAATGTGATAATGGTACCAATGGTACAGCCCTCAGGAAGGAAACAAACAAATATAAAATATTTTCAATACACTGTGTAAATACATCATCACTTTTAGCATAGAATACTTTAAGCGTAATTGAGAGGGCATTCACTCTGACCTAGAGACAAGGAATGCTTAGCCTTCAGAGATGAAGCCTGAGCAATCATAAAGACCATGAAATTGTGGAAGATGGGGGAGTAGAGGGCAGAAGAAACAGCATAATATATAGAATGGCACAGTGGCCTAAAAAAGACCATGACTATGCTCAGACAATTCCAACCTTGAAAACAGGTGTACTCTTTAACTATGGCAAACAGTAAAAAATTCTGCTTTTACCGGCTTCTTAAGTCTGTATATACTGCCTACTCCTATTACACTACCAGGGTACTTTCTAGACGTTAGAACTTACTGGTAAGGTCCAAATTTTTATGTGACAGTCTACATCAGGCTACTAGGAAACACACACACACACACACACACACACACACACACACACACACACACACACACACAGATGATTATTGATCTCATCAAGGCTTAGGTGTTTCATGGTATTTCAGATTACTGCAGTTATAAAGCTAGGTGCACACAATTAGCAACCACAATGATATGCATGTATACATTTCCCTTTTTGACTTATGAATATGGTTTGTCTGCTCATAACTATTATATCTGCATGACTGTTAGTATACCTTAGTGTCTATGCTTGCAAAAATGTTATTGCCTATTTTATTGTGTAAAGTGGCCTATGAATTGTTCTGTTTTCATCTGTTTTTCAAATAAATCCCCTTTTTAAAATGTATGTGTCTTTAAAAAAATGTATTATTTTTTCCAGAATACATTTTTGGGATTTTGACCTTTTAGGATTGTGATTTGGGGGATTTTAGACTTTAAGGATGTTGATTTTTCAGGATTTCAACATTTGAGATTATGGCATTCGGGACCCTATCTTTTGGGATTATGACTGGCTCCCAAAATAATCTTATTAATGTTATCAAAATGTATAATTTGATAGCATTATGAATTTAACATATGTTTCATCTGTAAATTATAATGCTCGTTACTAACTTAATCAGTCAATTATGTAGCTCTGAGCCTTACTAATCTTGGTCCTTAAAAAAGAACAAATGTGGCTGGGCGCGGTGGCTCAAGCCTGTAATCCCAGCACTTTGGGAGGCCGAGGCGGGCGGATCACGAGGTCAGGAGATCGAGACCATCCAGGTTAACATGGTGAAACCCCGTCTCTACTAAAAATACAAAAAATTAGCCGGGCGTGTTGACGGGCGCCTGTAGTCCCAGCTACTCGGGAGGCTGAGGCAGGAGAATGGCTTGAACCTGGGAGGCGGAGCTTGCAGTGAGCTGAGATCGCGCCACTGCACTCCACCCTGGGGGACAGAGCAAGACTCCGTCTCAAAAAAAAAAAAAAAAAAAAAAAAAAAGAACAAATGTGTCTAAGAAGATGAGTGGGGGGAAAAAGGTAAAGACATAGGGAAGGAGGGAGAGAGAAAGGACTTTCAAGAAAGAAAGCTTCAAATCTCTCCTGCCACCCTACAAAACTCACTAATAGCTCTTCTTTTTGAAATGTGAGGGTAGGTAATCCAGTCACAATTAACCTCGCCTATGCTGAACAGAATTTGAGTGGTAAAACAGGGCAGTGATTTTCCAAAAATGTTTTGCAAAACACCCTTATAAAACAAAAATTAAGAGAAGTCCTAATAAAATATGTAACGGCATGAATGACCTGGATGAAGTGAAGTGGGCAACCACAGAGCCCCACTTGCTTGCTCCCACTGAGCCAATTCCATGAAACCTTAGGAATCCACTCAAAACAATTTGAAACCACTGGGCCCTCCTGAGGGAACGCCAGGTCTCTTCTGCCCCAAAAAGCTTGTTACTTGATTCTAACAGAAAAACCTCTCTCCTCTTTAACCTCTTATTTCCTGAAGCCTGCTCTTTCCCAGGAGGCTTCCCAAAGATGGCCTTGGATAAGCTGTATGGTTGAAGGAATGTACAGCTGTGTACAGATATTGGGAGCAGGGATAAGAGATAGGAGGTATAACAGAAAGCATTTTTGGACATGAGAGTTCATTAAGCTCATTCAGAGAAGTGTCTGCTAAACAGAAAGGGGGACCAGAGATATAGACACAGAGAGATGCCCACATACCCACATTCCTGTACACATATGCATGCCCAGGCACACACCCATACATACAACCCTGCCTGCACACACACATGCACACACAAAAACGTGAGGGAAAAGCTCTTTGGAAAAAGCAGCTCGAAGTGGGATGATACCTCAGACCCCGCCCCCCTCATTATCTTATCCGGAAAAAATAGAGCAGTGTTTCTCAAACTTTTTTTTTTTGAGACGGAGTCTCGCTCTGTTGCCTAGGCTGGAGTGCAGTGGCGCAATCTCGGCTCACTGCAAGCTCCGCCTCCCAGGTTCACGCCATTCTCCTGCCTCAGCCTCTCCGAGTAGCTGGGACTACAGGTGCCCGCCACAACGCCCGGCTAACTTTTTTTGTATTTTTTTTAGTAGAGACGGGGTTTCACCGTGGTCTCAATGTCCTGACCTTGTGATCCGCCTGCCTCGGCCTCCCAAAGTGTTGGGGATTACAAGCGTGAGCCACCGCGCCCGGCCGTGTTTCTCAAACTTTAATGTGCATATAAATAACCTAAAGATCCTGTTAAAGTGCAGGTTCTGATTCAGTAAGTCCTCAGTGAGGCCTGAGATTGTACATTTCTAACAAGCTCCCAGGTGATGCTAATGCCACTGGTCTGTGGACCACACTTTGATAGCAACATCCTACATAACAACACATCTCCACATGATCTATATTATAATTGAAAAACAAAGTTCCCTGGTAAAATAAGGCTGAGAACTGCTCAATTAAGTAAGACAAAACAAACTGGAGCCTTCTCAGAGACTGGAGGACTTCTCGGAGACTAACTTAGAGGACCAAGATGAGGTGAGAATGGTCATGAGAAGGCCCTAAAATGGGAAAAAGTCTACTTTTTTCCCATTCTTCCAATGAGAGATACTTCACGTTTCAATTTTAAATGCTAATATCTATGCAAAAATACAGAGTGGAAACACAACATTTTAGAAGTAGCTAACTTCTGACTGGAATGATAATATGAAAATAATCATTACTATCTTCCTCCTTATACTTCCTTAAATCTTTAATGTATACATAATACTTTTATAATCATGAGAAAAAGAATTATCTTAAGGAAAAAATAAAACTCCATCCCCCACACCCAGATTCTTTACATTAGCATTTAGAACAATTACTTTATTCAGACTTACGTAAAACATAAAAGATTTTCTAGTAAAGGAAGAACTGTTGGTGAAGTAAATAAAGACTGAAGCAATCATAACATTTTAGAAGGTAGGTTAGAAATAAATATTAGTGAAGAGACTTTGGGCTGTGGGGGGACAAAAGATAAATAGCAAAAATGGATGGAACAAAGAGGAAAGAAGACCAAAATCACTTTGCCTACTCCACGAATGCACCAAGAGCTTTACCTGTTGAGCAACTACCTCCCTGGCATAAAAATCATCTACTTGCTGCCATTCTGGGTTGACTGTCCCTAGTATATTTTATAAAAGTAAAGTATGTTGTTCAAAAGAACCCTGATCAGACTATAAAACATGTAAAGATGAAATGGTTTAATTCGTATGTCTAAAAATTGTCAGGGGGCTATACAAACTTTACATCATACACACACACCCAGTCATTCACACAGTCACATATAATCAAAGTGATTATATTACTATCAGTGATTCTTAATATTTGTATCACAAATAAAAGAGAGAAATAATACTTACTGGTATTTCTCCTGAGAAACACTATGATATCAAAGAAGTGAGGATATACAGCAAAATAAAAGTTGTAATAAAAGACATAAAAATGAAGTTTGTTAACATTTGTACTTCAAAAATATTAGTAAATACAAGAAAAAAGACAGTCATTTTATTCTTTATTCACCATACTATTAGCCTAGATTTTTAACATTTAGTTCTTGTTTTTAAGTTCTTATATTATTTATAAGTAGTAGGTCTAATGTTAGAAACTGTCAAGAGTTATACCACTAGATCTAGGTATAGGGAAAATTATAAGAAGAAATCTTTAAGAAGTTACTTGCTAGCAAATTCAATCAAATGCTACCACAGCAAGGTTATACAAAGGACTGGAGGCCAGGCATGGTGGCTCACACCTGTAATCTCAATACTTTGGGAGGCTGAGGCAGGAGGGTGCTTGAGGCAAAGTTTGAGACCAGGCTGGACAACATAGCGAGACCTCATCTCTACAAAAAGTTTTAAAATTACCTGGGTGTGATGGAGCACGCCTGTAGTCCTAGCTACTTGGGAGGTTGAGGCTTGAGCCCAGGAGTTTGAAGTTATAGTAAGCTATGATTATACCACTGCACTCCAGCCTGAGTGACAGAGCAAGACTCTATCTCTTAAAAAAAAACTTTAAGCAACTGGAAATTCAGATTTCTGAATCTCACACTGATCAACTACTGACCCAAGTCACAATACTTCCGGCCTGTTTTCCTACCTGTCAAGAGGATAGGAGGCTAGAGCCATGAGTTCCAACAAATAGAAAAGATCTCACCCAGCAGATTGCTAAATATTATGTTAGTTCCCCAAGTTCCACAATTAAGAATCCTCCAAACTTGGCTGAAAATCCCAACAAGAAGGTTTTGAAAACAATAGTAGTTTCCGCCCATTTCAAAAGTTTAATACAAGCCTCTCTACTCAAAATCTCTCAAGATCTTCCCTCTGAAAATGCTCTTATCTGTCTAGAATTAAGGTTTCAAGTAATAAAAACTTGTCTGGCTCAGAAGTGACTAAACACTCTAGAAACACTTCAAAGGTTCCTTTTAGCTCTAAAATTCTCAGTAATTCTATGATTTCACACAATAAACAATATTACAGAATGAAGTACATACAGAATCTTTTAAAACATGATTATAAATCACAGCTCATATAACAAAAGGTACCGTTTTAACAACCGTGAAAGCCAATAAACAAAACACTGTAGGTGTTCAACAGATGATCAACAAACATTTGTTAAATAATTATTCCAAGCTATAAAGATTTAAGGAAAACATACCTTAAAGAAAAAAACACTAACGTTTCACCAAATCCTTGAATGAAAACTTGATATTCCACAGAATGTTAATCTTTCTACTAATGTTGGCCCTATATCTAACCTTGAAGGAAAGAGAAATAAGCAAAAAAACCTTTCATTCAACTAGGATGGTTTTATAAACCTCTCTATTAAAGACGAAGAAGTGAAAAGATCAACCAGTAATCCAACAACCCAGGTTTCAATCTAGGCTCTAACATTAATTATTTGACTAGAGGACCATCTTCCTCATCAGCCATACAGGGGCAGTTTGATGAGCAAATAGAACGATATATAGGAAAGCACTCTGAACATAGTAAAGCACTATACAAGTGCGCTTACATAAAAGGGAAGGATTGTTAAATTTATATATATATTCAGTACTTGAAAAATCATCCCAGGAATCACATATTTTGTAAATAAAATAATTTTATACTAGGGTTACATTATTTACTGTCTGTTTCACAAGTTACCTATTTTATTGGTTATATTGGCAATGATCGCCAGCATGATATTCAGGGTTTTTTTTCCTTTTCTTTCAAAAGCATTGTTAGAAGATTAAATGGTTTTAATTCTCATTGTTGAGAAGATTAAATGGTAAAGCCATTATCACAGTGGCTGACACACAGTAAGTGCTCTGTCAGTAGTGGCCATTACTGTTAAGGAATAAATGGTGGCTTATAATTTATTGCTGCCAAATTCTTTTTATTTTTTTTTGTTACCATTGGTAGTTTCTCGTGTTGGAAACTCAGTAAAAAGCTGTGTCTTTCATTATCTGTCACTCGTGCAGTGCTTTACTGTGTTCAGAATGTTTTCCTATATACACTTCCATTTGCTCATCAAACAACCCTATGCGACTGGTGAAGAAGGTAGAAATCCAGTCACAGAATTAATATTAGAGCCCAGATTGACACCCGAGTTGTTTGAAAGAGGTTTATAAAACTATCATAGTTGGGTGAAAGGTTTCTTTGCTTATTCCTCTTTCCTTCAAAGTTATATATAGGGCCAGCATACTATGTAGGAAGTTCCAGTCTACTGAAATTTTACGTCAATTATATAACTATCACCTTAAAAACAGCAGTTTCTTTAAAACACACACACACACACACACACACACACACACACACACACACACACACACACACAGATAAAGAAAAGGCTTTACCCAGCAATGAAGTGCCAGCTGTTTCAAAGAACATAATTTGGGTGAAATTTCTTAGGGGAGACAGTAATCAAACTGGAAATTAGCCATGATGTTAAAGCACATTTTACCAAAAGTGCTTTATTTATATTTATTTATTTATTTGTACAGACAGGGTCTCACATGTTGCCCAGGCTAGTCTTGAACTCCTAGGCTCAAGCAATACTCCTGCCTCAGCCTGTGAAAGTGCTGGGATTACAGGTGTGAGCCACCTTGCCCACCAAAAGTGCTTTATTAATAATGGCCACATGCGGCCATAAAAAAGGATGAGTTCATGTCCTTAGCAGGGACATGGATGAAGCTGGAAACCATCACTCTCAGCAAACTAACACAGGAACAGAAAACCAAATACTGCATGTTCTCACTCATAAGTGGGAGTTGAAGAATGAGAACACATGGACACAAGGAGGGGAACATCACACACTGGGGCCTGTCACGGGGTAGGGGGCAAGGGGAGGGAGAGCATTAGGACAAATACCTAATTCATGCAGGGCTTAAAACCTAAATGATGGGTTGATGGGTGCAGCAAACCACCATGGCACATGTATATCTATGTAACAAATCTTCACGTTCTGCACATGTATCCCAGAAGTTAAAGTAAAATAAATAAATAAATAAATAATGGCCACAACAATGATTTCATATAAGCATAGACTTCTTCAAAAACTAGAACTATGTTGGAAAATCCATTCTCACTCCTTGTATTTACTCACTAGCAAATATTACCTATCTTCTGTGCTAGAATTCAAACCCTTAAAGGCTAGAATTGGGTTTCATCCACAATTATGTAGTCCTAGCATAATTCATTGCATATGTTTCCCAGTAAGTATGTATTTATAATATATTTTAGTTTCTGATAGGCCCTTGATGTCAACTACCTTAACTTTAAAAATCATTCAACAGAAAACTAACAATTTAGGTGAAGAATACAATATATTTCTCTTTTTATTATACTTTAAATTCTGGGGCACACGTGCAGAACCTCCAGGTTTGTTACATAGGTATACACGTGCCGTAGTGGTTTGCTGCATCCACCAACCCATCATCTACATTAGGCAATTCTCCTAATGCTATCCCTCCTCTAGCCCCCCAACCCCACGACAGGCCCCCGTGTGTGATGTTCCCCTCCCTGTGTCCATGTGTTCTCATTGTTCAACTTCCAGTTATGAGTTAGAATATGTGGTGGTTGGTTTTCTGATCCTGTGTTAGTTTGCTGAGAATGATGGTTTCCAGCTTCATCCATGTCCCTGCAAAGGACATGAACTCATCCTTTTTATGGCTGCATAGTATTCCATGGTGTATATGTGCCACATTTTCTTTATCCAGTCTATCATTGATGGGTATTTGGGTTGGTTCCAAGTCTTTGCTTTTGTGAATAGTGCTGCAATAAACATACGTGCGTATGTGTCTTTATAGTAGAACGATTTATAATCCTTTGGGTATATACCCAGTAACGAGACTGCTGGGTCAAATGGTATTTCTGGTTCTAGATCCCTGAGGAATCACCACACTGTCTTCCACAATGGTTGAACTAATTTACACTCCCACCAACAGTGTAAAAGCATTCCTATTTCTCCACATCCTCTCCAGCATCTGTTGTTTCCAGACTTTTTAATGATCGCCACTCTAACTGGCATGAGATAGTATCTCATTGTGGTTTGATGTGCATTTCTCTAATGACCAGTGATGAGTTTTTCATGTTTGTTGGCTGCATAAATGTCTTCTTTTGAGAAGCGTCTGTTCATATCCTTAGCCCACTTTTTGATGGGGTTGTTTTTTTTTTCTTGTAAATTTGTTTAAGTTCTTTGTAGATTCTGGATATTAGCCCTTTGTCAGATGGACAGATGGCAAAAATGTTCTCCAATTCTGTAGGTTGCCTGTTCACTCTGATGATAGTTTCTTTTGCTGTGCAGAAGCTCTTTAGTTCAATTAGATCTCATTTGTCAATTTTGGCTTTTGTTGCCACTGCTTATGGTGTTTTAGTCATAAAGTCTTTGCCTATGCCTATGTCCTGAATAGTATTGCCTAGGTTTTCTTCCAGGGTTTTTATGGTTTTAGGTCTTATGTTAACGTCTTTAATCCATCTTGAGTTAATTTTGTGTAAAGTGTAAGGAAGGGATCCAGTTTCGGTTTTCTGCATATGGCTAGCCAGTTTTCCCAACACCATTTATTAAATAGGGAATCCTTTCCCCAGTGTTTGTTTTTGTCAGGTTTGTCGAAGATTAGATGGTTACAGATGAGTGGTGTTATTTCTGAGGACTCTGTTCTGTTCTATTGGTCTATATATCTGTTTTGGTACCAGTACCATGCTGTTTTCGTTACTGTAGCCTTATAGTATAGTTTGAAGTCAGATAGCGTGATGCCTCCAGCTTTGTTCTTTTTCCTTAGGATTGTTTTGGGTATACGGGCTCTTTTTTGGTTCCATATGAAATTTAAATTAGTTTTTCTAATTCTGTGAAGAAAGTCAATGGCAGCTTGACGGGGATAGCATTGAATCTATAAACTACTCTGGGAAGTATGGCCATTTTCACAGTATTGATTCTCCCTATCCATGAGCATGGAATGTTTTTCCATTTGTTTGTGTCCTCTCTTATTTCCTTGAGCAGTGGTTTGTAGTTCTCCTTGAAGAGGTCCTTCACATCCCTTGTAAGTTGTATTCCTAGGTATTTTATTCTCCTTGTAGCAATGGAATATACTATATCTTTCTTAATACGCTGTACACGTTCACGACTTCATTGGTTTACTTTAGTCAAGAAATACTTCGTTTTAGCTATATTATAGCATATAAATTTCAACAATCTGAAAAATGAGACCTAATAAGTGGCCACAAATGAGATCATAACAGTATTATACAACTTGCCAAAGCTGTTCCTTAAAAATGCTAAGGTGTTCATGTACAATATCATCCTTGAAATAATGCTAAAACAGTTGGGTGCAGTGGCTCATGCCTGTAATCCCAACATTTTGGAGGCCAAGGTGAGAGGATTGCTTTGGCCCAGGAGTTCGAGACCAGACTGGGCAACATAGGGAGACACACCCTCTCTATCAAAAATTTAAAAATTAGCCAGACATAGTGGCACACCCCTGTAGTCCCAGCTACTTGGGAGGCTAAGGTGGGGGGACCACTTCAACCTGGGAGGTTGAGGCTGCAGTAAGCTATATCCACACCACTGCACTCCACCCTGGGCAACACAGTGAAACCCTGTCTCAGAAAATAAATAAATAAATAATGCTAAAACGATTTATACCTACAACTTAGAGACAAAATAGTCTGATAATATTTTTACAAACATAGTGTTCAAAATTATTGGAAAAGCAATGTCAGGTGTCAAATAGCAAGTCAAATTTGAAGAAACATTAATTGAAAACATTTAAATATCTATAATACTTCAGGTATTTTATTAGCTTCTGGGAATACCGAAGTGATAAGACAGTCTCTGCCCTGTAGGGCAGATAAGTGTCTAGACAATTATACTACAATATAGTTATTCTCCAGGAATAATTACATATACATACAGCCATGCAGCATTTAATGACAGGGATATGTTCTGAAAAATGCATCGTTAGGTGATTTCATTGTGGGAACATCACAGAATGTATTTATACAAACCTAGATGGTACAGCCTACTACATACCTAGGCTATATGGTACAGCCTATTGCTATGAAGCTACGGGTGGACAGGATGTTACTATACTGAATGTTGCAGGTAATTGTAACACCACGGTAAGTATTTGTATCTAAACATAACTAAACATAAAAAAGTAGAGTAAAAATATAGTATCATTTTATGGGACTGTATATGTGGTCCCCCACTGACCAAAATGTCATTATAGAGTGCATGACTGACTCTACATACATAGAATCAATATGATACCAAGGGGTGGAGGGATGGTAATCCTAGAGGGCTTCTTTGAAAAGTACCATATAGTGGCTCACGCCTGTAATCACAGCATTTTGGGAGGCTGAGGCAGGCGGATCATGAGGTCAGATGGAGACCATCCTGGCCAACATGGTGAAACCCTGTCTCTACTAAAAATACAAAAATTAACTAGGTATGGTGGTGCACGCCTGTAATCCCAGCTACTCAGGAGGCTGAGGCAGGAGAATCGCTTGAATCTGGGAGGTGGAGATTGCAGCGAGCCAAGATCGCGCTACTGCACTCCAGCCTGGTGACAGAGCAAGACTCCGTAAGAGAAAGAAAGAGAGAGAAAGAAAGAAAGAAAAGTACCATATGATAAAAATAATTCAGTGCTGACACAACACAGGATTGGGATAAGCAGCAGGAAATGGAGCTAGGAAGGTAGTTTAGGGATAGATTATTATTATGGCCTTGAACACTATCCTAAGGATCTCAGCCTTTATTCAGTAGCCACTAATAGGACTCAATTTTTTTTAAATATACAGGGACCAACATAATCAGATAGGTTTCAAAAAAGATAATGAAGATAATGTTAGTAGCATTCCAAATGAGAGACCAATTTGTCCAATAGTTCATGACAGAAGTGATATGGGCTTCTGAACTGTAACTACATAAAAGGAAAAAGGATAGATTTAAGAGACAATCCAGAGAAAGGACATGAAGGATGACTACAAATTAGAATCAAAGCTGAGACAATGATGGTTTCTAGCTGAGGTTCCAGAAAGGAGTCTATGCCACATACAAAGTAAAGAATATACAGATGCCAGGTTTGGGGAGGCAGAAATGGGTTTCAGAGATATACCTAGAAATCTACGAAAAAGGAGTCTTAGAGACGTCAAGGAAGGAGAGTTTCAATTTAAAAAGGGCCAACAACATCAAATACTTCGGAGGTGACATCAAAAGATGAGTGAGATCGGGCCACTGAGTTAAACAACTAGTATACTAGTTATCAGACCTCACACTGTAAAGGAAATAAAAAGAATACCTGCTGAAGTCAAGTCATTGCATGTAGAAACCCAAGCCAATAAACTCTAGACCAGCAGTTCACAAACTTTTTGGTCTTAGGATCATTTACACTCTTAAAATTTAAGAGTTTTTGTTTTTTGTTTTTCTTAATGTGGGTCATATATCGATGTTTACTATATTAGAAATAAAAACTGATAAAAATCTAAATATATTAGTTCATTTAAAAAATAAATACATCACATATTAAATGACATATTTTTATTTTAAAAACTTATTATTTTCCAAAACAAAGATATTTTGTATGAAGAGTGGCATTGTATATTTTGCAAACCTCTAACATCTGGTTAGTAGAAGACACCTGGATTGTCACATCTATCTCAGCATTCAATTTGTTGCAATACATTGTTTTGGTCCAAAAATATTAAGAAAATCTGGACTCTCACAGATATACAGTTGAAAAGAGGTAAGTAGTTTAATAGCATTTTCAGATAACTATAGGTATTATTCTTTGATACTACATAAAAACACAGTTGTTTCTCAAAGGTTAGTTGCAATGTGAAATCTGAAACCACATCAATGAAGTTTTCAGTGTTCCCTTAAAATCTGTTGATATTTTGTACTTCGAATGGATCACCCATTACAGTTTTGTAAAATCATACATCGGTAACTAGGAACCATTTGTTTGCTGAGTTATGCATATCTTCCAAATGCTGACACATTTCATGGTGAAATATCAGAAATTATATTCATTGATACCACCACTAATCTTCTCAGAAAAGTCTTTATACACAGAAACTCTAAAGCTCATTGTTGCTACAGATTTTCAAAAATTCTAATTTTCACTTGAATGATTATCACTGGCAACATATAGTATCAAGTGTTTTCCTTGAAGTGATATATTTTTTGAATATATTCATTTTCAAGAAAATATATGCTAAATATCCAAGTCTGAATAACTATGGTATTTCAGGTAGTCTTTCAAGTAAAAATGATGCTCTATGACAAAAAGACTAGCTCTGCTTGCAAGACAAACTACACACGTGCTTTCCCTTAACCACTATACTTTGGTATACAGTAGAAGTGCTTTATGTGTAGCTCCCATTTTGTCAGACAGAATATTTTAAAAAATATGAGATGTAATAAAATTAGTAAATTTTGCTGCTTCAAGTATATTCTTAATTCAAACTGACATTATTGTTACTGCATGCATGTACATGGTGGTGAATATTACAATGAAGATAGCAATTTGGTGCCACTTCTTTGATTCATGCTAAGGTGCTGGCAGTTTTACCCGTCACTGCCTCTGCACCATCACAGTGAAAAAGGCAAATAACATCTTCAAATTATTATAAAAACAGTGTGAACCTCATAGAAAGCTTCAACTAAAAAGACCTCAGGGACTCTCAGTGTCCCTCAGACTACACTTTGAAAACCACTGATATCCAGACTATACAAACACTAATAATCACTTGTAAAATTTACCTATATACAATTAACCAGTGTGAGTCCTCTTACAGGACAAAAAACAAGTAAGAAATCTCCTAGAATAAGGAGTCTCTGAACAACTAAATGGTTGCTAGAAAGGCTCCTCAGATAGACAGGAGGCGGCTCAGGAACCATGCATTTCTTTAAAAAGGACTTATATAGATGGTCCTCAATGTTTTTCTCCCATTCCTACAACAAAAGTCTAGGAGAATCAGTGCCAAACCTCAAATTTGAAGACATAAAGCAAGTATGACAAGAAAACAATGATGCTGAAAAGATTTCTACCAGATGATAGTTGGTTTAAGCTTCTTTCAGAATGTGGATTTTATAGCTTACTTTTAACAGAAGCTGAAATAACTCATTCTTTTTACCTAACCATAATACTGTGTTCAGTTATAAACAACATATATTTTTAATGAAGAAGTTCCACCTCTTCAGCCTACACATAAAGGAAAGATCTACTAACACTAAACCTCACATATAGAGCTTGGTACAGTTAAAGTGGTTCTGATTTGCAAAACCGTAAAATTTTAAAGAAACACAAAAATCCATTTTGCTCACCACTGTATGTCTAGTATCCAACTCAGCCCTTAAATAAGATGCTCAATAAACATTTGCTGAATGCTGAATATTGAAATGGTTGATATGAAATGAGATATGAACCCAGGTTACCAAAATCATACTAGTATAACATCTAGCACTCTTTCTACTATGTGAAATCTTTTTCATAGCTCTCTAAAATAACACCTATGAGAAACCTAAAGGACTGTTATAATATCCTCTAAGAAAATGTAACATTACCTGTTACATTTGAAAGCCTGGTATGAACCATTTAGACCACAGTTTGAAACCCAAACCAATAATTCTATCATTTTCATTTCTAAATATTTGCTATCTGAATTAGGCAATATTAAGTAACTGTCCACTCCTAGATGAAGTACCAATAAGACACCAGTCTTAATTTAATCATCATACATTGCTTATCACCCTCATACAGACTATCCTTAATATTTAATATTTCATTTTCTCTGATGATTCAGAATTTTTTTTTTGAGACAAGGTCTCACTCTGTTGCCCAGGCTGGAGTGCAGTGGTATGATCACAGCTCACTGCAACCTCGAACTCCGGGGCTCAAGGGATCCTCCCACTTCAGCCTCCTGAATAGCTGGGACCACAGGCATGCACCACCACACCAGGCTAATTTTTTTTATTTTTAGTAGAGATGAGATCTCACTGTGTTGCCCAGGTTGGTCTCAAACTCCTGGCCTCAAGAAATCCTCCTGTCTCAGCCTCCCAAAGTGCTGGGCTTACAGGTGTGGGCCACTGGGCCAGCCAAGAATGATCCTTAATTTCCTAAAGTTTCTTGCATTTATATTTGGGACATTTCTTGCCTTATAAGAAACTTCAGATAGGCTGGACACGGTGTCTCACTCCTGTAATCCCAGCACTTTGGGAAGCCGAGGCAGACAGATCACCTGAGGTCAGGAGTTTGACACCAGCCTGGCCAGCATAGTGAAACCCCATCTCTACTAAAAATACAAAAATTAGCCTGGCGTGCTGGTGGGCACCTGTAATCCCAGCTATCACAGAAGCTGAGGCATGAGAATTGCCTGAACCTGGGAAGCGGAGGTTGCAGTGAGCCGACGTCACGCCACTGTACTCCAGCCTGGGCGACAGCGCAAGACCCTGTCTCAAATTCTGCCTCGAAAAAAAAAAAAAAAAGAAAAAAAGAAAAGAAAGAAAAGAAACTTCAGATATAAAGACTGTGCAGCACCTTGAAAATAATTTGTCACCGTGACATTTTGTTTCCTTTTCAAAAATTTCCCGTCAGTTTGACATTTACTACTGTTTCTCTCACAGAAGCACAATGTAAAAAATTTTGGAGTGAGGGGCTGAAAAATTACCTGTTGGGTATAACGTTCACTATTTGGGTAATGGGTACACTGGAAGCCCAATCCCACCACTCTGCAACATACTCAAGTAACAAACATGCACATGTACCCCAAAATCTAAAATAAAATTAAAACTTGAGGAACTGAAGCTACAACAAATCATTTTATTTTGAAATACATGCCATGAATGTAACTTCATTCTCTAGAAAGACATGACCTACCATGGATATAGCCAAAGGAAATGGGCTTCTGTTGCATAAAGAATTTAAACTTAATATTATTTAAAGAAAAAAATTATATTGTCAATAAAGACTGTAAAGGGGCCAGAATGGTGGCTCATTCCTTTAATTCCAGTTCTTTGGGAGGCCAAGGTGGGAGGATCACTTGAGCTCAGGAGTTTGAGACTAGCCTAGGCAACACAGAGATCCCCCATCTCTACAAAAAATAAGAAAATTAGCCACACATGGTGGTGTGCATCTGTAGTTCCAGCTACTTGGGAGGCTGAGGTGGGAGGATCCTTTGAACCTGGGAGCTCGAGGCTGCAGTGAGCCTGGATGATGCCACTGCAACCCAGCCTGGGCAACAGAATGAGATCTTATCTCAAAAAAGAAAAAAGAAAAAAAAAAGACTTTAAAGGTAGAACAAGGACTCAATCTTCTCTGCAGGTTTAAAAAGAAAAAAGTTTTTCAAATGTCTAGAATGGCTTAGACTTGGCCTAACATTCGGCAATGAGGCAGAATCAGTTCAAAGGTCAGTCTGACCCAAAGGATTCAAATCCCATCTGTTGGTCACACAAACAAATCAGTAGCAAACTGCATCCTTCTGCTCTGCAGCTATCCAGTCTCGGCTTTAGGACTTGCCAACCTTACTCTGGAAATTATCCTGTTAATTAATAAGTCAATTATGGAGAATTATTCCTTCCAACTACTGAAACTTTTGCTTCTCAACAGCGTTCTGCAGTCCTTTAATCTTGTTTTTCTAACATTACCAGAGAGGAAAAATATTAACATTCTGTGATGCAATCAATATCTTCTCTATTAACAATACCCTGTTCCACACTGTTCTATACAAACATAGATTCTACCCTGAATTTCAGAAACCACTAGGAAAATAACAGGTAACAGAGAAATCAGAGCTCTTAGGTTTAACTTAGAGCCAAAATCAAAAGAGAAGAGACAATTCAGAGAGAGGAAGGAAGAAGCTGAGAGGGTCGTGGTGTAGAACACTTACTTTCAGGAACACAGTGTCCCTTAGATTTCTGGTGAGTTGCCCAGAGCCTCTTCAGTTTCAATCCAAATGACAATGCTTCTCTGAGTCCTCCTCAAGTAATGTTTCCACCACTAAAAATTGGATCTACAAGAGCTCAGATGTACCGGTAAAAAAAAAAAAAATGTCAGGGGCCCCCATGTGGGCCTCAAGCCTCTTTTAAACTAGGCCCACTTCTCTGTCCTGGGCCAACTCCCCTGTGTACTATATTCCTTCTTCTTCCAGGTGCCAGGTATTCAGCCTGTTTCTTCTCTTCTGAGCTGCCACCACCTACTCTATTTCTCAGGGTTCCTCTAACCCCAAGACTGGCTGTGGAGTAGGACACCAGCTTCCCCCCTTCCTTGCTGTCCCTGCAAATAAACATATAGGCTCTTCTAGTTTCAGTATTTTTCTAATGGCTACAAGAAAATAGAGAGGGAACAACAAAAAGCAATAATATATAGTACCAGAGATCAAGATTATGATTGTCTCCACTTTAATGTTCCTGCCTCCGAAAAACAAATTTTCTAAAAATTGCTTATTGAGCATTTTAAAAAGCACAAAGTACTAACACAGATATACAAATATACTCTAAACCAACTCCAACATTACACAGCCAAGAAGATACTCTGCTTTTCAAAATACTTAAATCACAAATCACGGGTCCAAAAATAGTAACCACAATCAGTTTAGCAAATACTTTTTTTCTTTTTGGAATGTTCTGTTATAATCCCTTAAATTTAGCATACGTTTGAAAGTTTGCTTTTTGAATATGAAAAACGTACAAAATATTTTATCCATTGTGGGAATATACAAAAAGCATATGATGATTTACAAAAAACAAGCATGTCAAAACCAGCGAGCTTCACTGAGAAATTTTTCAAATAAGTTATTGTCAACCATTCCTGTCTCTAAATTTTAAACTTAATAAAATTTTGTAAACAGTGTTTTTTAAAAAATCAAGATCTCATTTTTTAGAAATCTAACGTCTACTGAATATTTGTATATGTCAATATTATATATGCCTTCTTTTTTAAAGCAACAGTAAGACAGATTAGTATGCTTATTGTTATAGTTTAGTTTCTAATGGACTTTGTAATATCAAAATATATATATCTTCTCTAAATATTAAGTAATAAATCACAAGATTATATTTAATTCAAAGGGTACCTTCGTATACAAATCAAGGAGCTCAATAACTAAGTGCTGACAGATTAAGAATGCTACTGACAGAATTTCCTGGATGATTTTCTTTATCCACTTAATTCAAAGTCATTTTTTAAAAGACAGAGTTATTATACCGCAAGCTTACAATAAATAAAGTCTGAAAATAGGCAGAGATCTTTTCATCTCATTTGTCTAAGAGACTGCCATTTAATCAAACTAAAGATATACAGGTACTTTCAGTAAAAATCTGTTCCTGTGCCTGGGCTCATCTCCAACTACTTATTTATAAAATATTAGAGTGCTGGAATAAAAACACTAAATAAAACCTTGATCTGACCCTTCCAGAAGTACATACAGAAAAAGAAGTTTAATATATTGTGTATTCTGCAATCAGATACTTTTCTTTCTTTAGGAACGAAATTAAATTACATCCTTTGCTCCTAAAGAGAATTTTATGGGTTTTCCTTGACCCCTACACACTAACACAACAATGCAGCCAACATTTTTATACCCAGAGTGGGGAGAGGGCCATTACACCCAGCGATACGAATTAAATCGCAGTAGCTAATGCCTCCCTTAAATAATTTATTCTCTCTTGGCAACAAAAAACGTTACAGCCTCTTCAATTACCCCTCACCGCAAACCATCGCCTGGGTTGCGATCAATGTGACCCAGTTCCTATCGCCACAGCCACCTCCGTCTCGCCTCCTCCCGCCGGGTCCGCGAGTGTCATGGGAGGGGGCGGCAGCCGCAGGGGCGTCCTCTGGTCGCCACCCCGCCGGCCGGCTGCGCGAGGGGCAGGCCCGGGACTCACCGGGTGGAGGTGCCCTTCCGCACATCGCACATCATGCACTTGAAGGCCTCGGCGCTGTTCCGGAAGGTGCAGACGCTACAGTCCCAGTAACCCTCATCCGAGGACGGCTTCGGCTGCCGCTTCGGCCTGCAGGACACAACCCGGACACGACGCGGCGCGGGGTCACCAGCAGGCCGCGCCCGGCGCCCGGGCCCCGCGGCCGCCCCTGCCCCGCCCCCCGCCCCAATTCCGCGACCCCCGCCCCACGGGCCCCCGGCGCGCCGCGCTCCGGCTCTGAGGGGGAAGGGAGTCAGGAAGAGGCAGGGCAGGAGCGCGGCCGCAATCGCCGCCGCCACAGCCGCTCTGACACCCCGGCGGCCGCTCCGGTCGCCGCCGCCATCGCCATCGCGGCTCCATTGTGGGGCGGCCAGCGCCGGCCCCCTCAAGCGGCAGCAGTCGCACACCAGCGGCGCTGCCCCCGTGCTCGCCCCGGTGCCCGGGCGGCTAGCGAGGCGGCCACCCGAAGCCGTGCACGAGGGCCCTGCCGCCCGCACAGTCCGGGCCCCGGGGCCCGGGCGCTGTTACCTGGTGGGGCTTTTCTTGTCTCCCATGGCTTGGCTATCAACGCACGCCGAGAGTCGCCGCCGCGACCGCTCTGTTTGTCAATAAGGAGGATAATAAGCCGGGCGGAAGCGGGCGGGGGAGGAGGGAGGGAGGGGGCGGGGAAGGCCGCACCGCCGCGCTCGGGAGCCGCCGCCGGATCCCACGCAGCCTCCAGCTGTCGGGGAAACTCCTGCCTGGGCGCACGTGACCCGCGCCAGCCAACCAGCAGCCGCGCCGGAGACTTCAAACGCGGCCAGCGCGGCCCAGCACCCGCGGCGAGTTCGCTGGCGGGCGGTGCGGGGGTGGCCGCGGTGGCCGTGGCTGCCTCGGGCGCGGGCGCCGGCACCGCCTCTCCGCGCTGTTCCCCCGTTGCCCCCCCTCGGTACCCCCGGCTGCCGGGGACTGCCTCGCGCTCCAGAGCCCCTTTGAGGAGGAAAACGTCTGTCCCACCGACTGGCAGGGGATGCTCCGTCATCCCGTGCGAAGCCTGGTTCAAGGTAGGGCCGGCCGGCGTTCGGAGGCCTGTCCGGGTCTGGACAGAAGTGCCAGCCCGGGGTCTCCGGGTAGAACGACTTTCCTGGCCTCCGCCGTCCTTAGCCACTCAGCCCCCGCCTGCAGGATACCGGGGGGAAGGCGGGAACCAACACGCAGCGCCATTGCTACATGCCTTAAAGCACTGTCTGGTTTATGCACACAGATGCTCTAACAAGTAGGGATTGTCACCCCTAACTTAGAGGAATTGAAATCAAGACTCAAGAGAGGTTAGGCGACTTCCTCTAGGCTACATAATTAGAAAGTGACAAAGCCAAGAGTGTAACTCTGTTTTAATTCCAAACGCGCCCTTTTGGCCTCTCAGGCCTCTGCAGTAGCTGCTTTTGAAAGAAACCCCTATATACTCATAAGTCCTTTTTAAATACAAGGAGTTTGCATGTCCCCTCAACGCTGTCTGCTAACAAAAGAACACCTTCCCAGGTCTCTACCTCAACATACTAAAGGTCCTCTTACTCCAGAGTCTAGCAACAGCCATCTAACTGGCCTCCGAAGCTCCACTTCCACCTCCCCAATCTATTCAGTAATCCACAACCAGATTAATAATAAGATGCTATTAATACTATGCCACCACTCTGATCAAGAACCACTAACGACTTGCCCACACTCTTTAGCCTGGCATTCAAAGGCTTCACACATTTTCCCTACCTCTGCCTCCCTTTCCCATAAGGAAAGCTGCCTCCTGACAAAGAATGTAGATGAAATTCATTCCCTTACCAGAACCCCTTCCTTCATGCACATGGGTTACTTCTGCATAAAGTATATCCCTCTTTAACTGTGCTGTTTCTCTCCATCTTTCTAGGTTTACATCAAGTCCGAATTCATGTAAAATGATAATTTTATAGCTAAACTACATAGGAAATAATACAGTCAGAAGCCCAGGATTCTCAGCCTGCTTCTCCTGTTTCTTAGCTGATAGACCTTGGAAGTATTGCTTAATTTCTGTAATTCTCAACGTTTTCATATTCTGAATGGCATCTATATGAGATTGTTGTGCGATTAATAATACAATAATATTTTTTGGCCGGGCGCGGTGGCTCACGCGTGTAATCCCAGCACTTTGGGAGGCCAAGGCGGCGGATCACCTGAGGTCAGGAGTTCACAAGACCAGCCTGGCCAACGTGGCGAAACCCCGCTTCTACTAAAAAATACAAAAATTAGCCAGGCGTGGTGGCGGGCGCCTGTAATCTTAGCTACTCGGGAGGCTGAGGTAAGAGAATCGCTTGAACCCGAGAGTCAGAGGTTGCTGTGAGCCGAGATCGTGCCACTGCACTCGAGCCTGGGCGACAGAGCGAGACTCCGCCTCTAAGTAAATAAATAAATAACTTTTTTTGAGCACTGTGTGCCAGGCACTTTGTAAATCCCTGTGCATAGATACATATTTTAAAGGACTCAAAGTACTATGCACATGGCCTCATCGACTGCACATGCTCTTCGATTTAGAAAGGGGATACTTCCCGATAAATCCATCTTAAATAGAAAATATCGTAAATTGAAAATGCATTTCGTACACCGATAAACCCATCGTAAAGTAGAAAAATCGTAAGTCAAGCCATTGTAAATCCATAGTCTAGCCCTTCATTTTAAAGACAAGGCAATTAGGGCCCAGGTTAAATGGTTTTTCTTTAATGAATAGGCCAGGGTTACAGCTCAGGTATCCTATTGGTTTTTCACCGCGTCTTTTTTCTGATTAATCAAATCACTCCATTTACATAGCAGTCTCTCAACTCGTTGTACCATCTGTACTTTTTGCAAATGTAGCTTCTCCTGATTCAGACCCAAATTCGGAAACCAGGAACCATGAGGAGTATGATTGAGGCACGTATACAAGAGAACCAGATTTAAGGCCTAGTCTTTAACCTCTCAGTAATGCAGTGGGTAAACTCAGCTAAGTCACTTTCTTTTTTTCATATGTAAAATAAAGGAGTTAAAACTATTATCACAACTAAGGTCCCTTACAAGTCTAAGGCATTGTGGTGTTTTTAAATGCCTCAACTGGATGGATCCTCAAAGAGACTGACAAGAACTGCTGTACTTGCAAAAGTGATGGCAACAATGTATTTTTAAATGAAAAGAAAACTAAATCAAGCACTCTAAAAATCCCCCATGCTGCAAATCGCCATTTCACTAGATTGTAACCTCCCTCACTAAAAAGCAAGCCGCACCTCTAAATCATGAACAAAAAGCACAAGAACTGTTGTCTTTATTGCTGCATCTCCAGCCCCTAGAACAGTGTGACACATAGTGGGCACTCAATAAATATTCTGAGAATAAATACATCCACTTATAGTCAGGTTAGCGCGCGCCTGTATTCCCAGCTACTTGGGAGGCTGAGGCAGCAAGATAACTTGGGCCCTGGAGTTTGAGACCAGCCTGAGCAACATAGCAAGACCCTGTTTCTAAAGTAAATAATCAATACATTCACTTGTGTTACAATTGTTGAATGAGATTTTTTTCTTTCATATTGGGATTTACAAACTGTTAGGCATATTGCATGCAGTGGATGGTCAATAAATGCCAGAATTAACATTTATCCTTCAAAATGAACTTTACAACTCCGCACATCCTTGTCGATGAACCAGGAACCTAGTTTTTGTGGAGCACAGAATCATATGCCCTTGCACTGTACCAACTGCCTCCCATTTGTGGGTGTTTCTCTTAAACAAAATCTCTGCCCCTACTAGGCTTACGTGGAGACAGTAGTACAGGAGGTACTCCTCCCATTTCACCACAAAAAGTCACACCTTTCCTAAAGTGTTTACTAGCTGTAAGAGTGGCTGTTGTGGAGAAAACAGATCTTTTTATTACTAAAGTGGCCCAGGTTCTTACCCAATCAGGTGTCTTTTCAATACATTAACAGAGTTCAGTACTTTAGAAATGTTAATTCATTAGGGTCACTTGTAAAGTGACGAACACTAACGATCGTTTTAACAATTTAACAAGTGTTGAAGTTTTCTGATGATTTACTTTTTTTGTTGTTTGTTTTTATTTTTGTTTGCTTGTTTTTTTGTTTTTGTGTGTGTGAGAGAGACAGTCTCACTTTATTGCCCGGGCTGTAGTACAGTGGTGTGATCATAGGTCACTACAGCCTTGAACTCCTGGGCTCCAGCGATTCTCCTGCCTCAGCCTCCCAAAGTGCTGGGATTCCAGGCGTGAGCCACTGTGCCTGGCCTTACCTTAATGTTTAAAAGGTAAATGAGGGCAGACCAGTGGCTCATGCCTGTAATCCCAATACTTTGGGAGGCCGAGGTGGGCAGATATCTTGAGCTCAGGAGTTCAACACCAGCCTGGGCCATATGGGGAAACCCTGTCTCTACAAAAAAAAATACAAAAATTAGTCGGGTGTGGTGGCATGCACCTGTAGTCCCAGCTACTTGGGAGGCTGAGGTGGGAGGATCACTTGAATCCAGGAAGCAGAGGTTGCAGTGAGCCAAGATCACACCACTGCACTCTATCCTGGGTGACAGAATGAGGCTCTGTCTCAAAAAAAAAAAAAAAAAAAAAAAAAAAAAAAAAAAAAAAAAAAGTAAAGCAATCTTTACTTTCCCCAGTTACTGAGGAAGCTGAGAGCTGAGGCAGGAAGGATCAGTTGAACCCAGGAGCTGTGGGCTGTAGTGTGCTGTACTATTTGGGTGTCTGCACTAAGTTCGCCATCAATATGGTAACTTCCGAAGAGTGAGGGGCCACCAGGTTGCCTAAGGAGGGGTGAAGTGGCCCAAATCAGAAACTGAGCAGGTCAAAACTCCCGTGCAGTGCTGGGCACAGTGGCTTACACCTGATCTTCCAGCACTTTGGGAGGCTGAGGCAGGCTGATCACCTGAGGTCAGGAGTTCAAGACTAGCCTGGCCAACATGGCGAAACCCTATCTCTACTAAAAAATACAAAAATTAGCCAGGCGTGGTGGCACGCGCCTGTAATCCCAGCTACTCAGGAGGCTGAGGCAGGGAGAATTGCTTGAACCTGGGAGGCAGAGGTTGCAGTGAGCTGAGATTGCGCCACTGCACTCTAGCCTGAATGACAGAGTGTGACTCCATCTCAAAAACAAAAACAAAAACAAAAAACTCCCATGCTGATCAGCTGTGGGATCATGCCTGTGAATAGACACTGCACTCAGCCTAGGCGACATGGTGGGGACTATGTCTCTATAAAACAAATAAAGTAATCCCCAGGCCATTGATATAATAATATCCGTTTCCATTCCAATATGCTTCTTAGGAGAGACTGGAGTAGGTACTGAAATTGTACATGTGATCCTGTTTACAGGTGAACGGTAACCTGTTCTTTCTGGAGATGAATAAAAAGATTGAGAGTCTGTCATAGATCAAGAGACTGACAGTGTGGGCCAGGTGCAGTGGTTCACACCTATAATCCCAGCACATTCAGAGGCCAAGGCAGGCGGGTCTCTTGAGCTCAGGAGTTCAAGACCAGCCTGGGCAACATAGCAAACTTCATTTCTACTAAAAATAACAAAAATAGCCTGGTGTGGTGGTGCACGTCTGTAGTCCCAGCTACTTGGGAGGCTAAGGTGGGAGGATCATTTGAGCCCGGAAGGTCGAGGCTGCAGTGAGCTATGATAGTGCCACCGCACTGCAGCCTGGGCAACAGAGTGAGACCCTGTCTCAAAAAATTAAAAAAAGGAGACTGACAGCAGGATCTCAGAGACCCTAGATCATCTGGTTAGTCTTGAGTTTATTAGCCAAATATAATAACAACAATAAAAACTATGTATTGATGTTGTATATAGTTATTAGGCAACAGGAGCTAATACCTGAAATGAGAAGTACCATCTTGTTTATTAACTGGAATTTGAGAGAAAATGGGGTACCTAAGGGAGAAATGAGCTATAAACCTTCCCTGAGAGCAGGAACTCAAAGTATAATAGTAAGCTACAGTGGTAAAACCATCACATTTTGAAAGATGGATTTTGTGGTTTTTGTTTGGTTGACTGGTATCTAATTTTGTTAGTTATAAAAGTTATATGTCACCACTTATACATCATTCGTTTTTTAGGGTGCCATAACAAAGTACTGCAGACTGGGTGGTATAAACAACAGAAATTTATTTGCTCACAGTTCTGAAAGTTAGAAGTCTGCGGTTAGGATGTCAGCAGGGGCCAGGCGCAGTGGTTCACACCTGTAATCCCAGCACTTTGGGAGGCTAAGGCAGGCGGATCATGAGGTCAGGAGATCGAGACCATCCTGGCTAACACGATGAAACCTTGTCTCTACTAAAAATACAAAAAAAGTAGGTGGGTGTGGTGGCGGGCGCCTGTAGTCCCAGCTATTCGGGAGGCTGAGGCAGGAGAATGGCGTGAACATAGGAGGCAGAACTTGCAGTGAGCTGAGATCACACCACTGCACTCCAGCCTGGGTGACAGAGCAAGACTCCATCAAAAAAAAAAAAAAAAAAAACATGTCAGCAGGGTGATTTCTTCTGAGGCCTCACTCCTTGGCTTGCAGATGACCTGCTCTGTCTCGAGTGGTCTTCTCTCTGTGTGTGTCTGTGTCCTAACCTTCCCTTCTTATAAGGATACTAGTTATTGGATTAGGGCTATCCTAATGACCACATTTTAATTTAATCACATTTTTAAAGACTCTTTAAAGACTCCAAATACAGTCACATTCTAAGATACTGGGGGTTAGGACAGTAACATACGAATTTGAGGGGAGGGAAAGACACAGTTCAGCCCATAATACTGGTGTCAAGTTCAGCAAATATATATATATGTAAATTACCATATCCAGTGCCTTGTTATAACACTCCTGGTACAGGTTCACAATCCTTATCCGAAACCCTTAAAGCTGGATATGTTTTGTAAGTAAGGCATTTGGGAATTTTTAAAAGGCAGTTGACACAAATACTACATAATGACCTAACACTCTGAGTGGGTTCCGAGATAGTGCCTCTTAATCAAACACACTAATATTTCTGAAAAACATAAATATTCATACTAAGTGGGAAAATTAATGTCTATAAATCATCTCACATCAGCTCTACTCAGGTTTTGCTGCTAAATGATAAAACGTCAGGTAAAATATAAAGCTTTCAGGCCAGATGCGGTGGCTCACGCCTGTAATTCCCAGCACTTTGGGAGGCCGAGGCGGGCGGATCACGAGGTCAGGAGATGGAGACCATCCTGGCTAACACAGTGAAACCCCCTTTCTACTAAAAATACAAAAAAAAATTAGCCGGGTGTGGTGGTGGGCGCCTGTAGTCCCAGCTACTCGGCAGGCTGAGGCAGGAGAATGGCATCAACCCAGGAGGTGGGGCTTGCAGTGAGCCGAGATTGCACCACTGCACTCCAGCCTGGGCGACAGAGTGAGACTCCATCTCAAAAAAAAAAAAGCTTCCAATTTTCAGTGCTTCTTGGATTATGGGCTTGTGGACAAAGGATTATGGATCTGTAAGAGTTTGAGTAAGAATTAAGATTACAAAGGTTAAGATTGAAACTATCCACATTATTTGACCCAGTAATTCTACTTTGAGGAATATATCCTAAGGATACAACCTGAAATGCATGAAAAGTTTTTCCACAGAAATAGCCATGAAATTATTTTAATATACATTGAAAACAACCTGCATGGTCATCTGAAGAGAAATAAAGTATGATCTAACCAAAGAACTGGATTTTAAGAAGTCATTAAAAACAATGTTGATGAATAATTTGTAACAAGAGGCAATGCTTATGTTGTAACGTCAAGTGAAAAAGGCAGAATCTAAAATTGAATAAGTATATAAAAAGTATAGAAAACAGATTATTAGGAGACATACCTAAATATTAATGGTGGCTTGTCAGTCTTTCAATTTCTTTTTTCTTTTTCTTTTTCTTTTTTTTTTTATAAGACAGAGTTTTGCTCTTGTCGCCCGGGCTGGAGTGCAATGGTGTGATCTCAGTTCACTGCAACCTCTGCCTCTGGGTTCGAGCAATTCTCCTGCCTCAGCCTCCCAAGGAGCTGGGATTACAGGCGCCTGCCACCAGGCCCGGTTAATTTTTTGTATTTTTAGTAGAGACAGGGTTTCACCATGTTGGTCAGGCTGGTCTTGAACTCCTGACCTCAGGTGATCCACCCACCTTGGCGTCCCAAAGTGCTGGGATTACAGGCATGAGCCACTGCGCCTAGCTTTTTTTTTTTTTTTTTTAATTGAGACAGGGTCTTGCTCTGTCACCCAGGCTGGAGTGCAGTGGCACAATCATGCTTCACTGCAGCCTTAACTTCCCAGGCTCCACCAATCCTCCCACCTCAGCCTCCCACGTAGCCGGGACCACAGGTGCACGCCACCACTCCCGGCTAATTTTTGTATTTTTGGTAAAGACAGGGTTTCACCATGTTTCCCAGGCTGGTCTCAAACTCCTAAGCCCAAGTGATCCACTCACCTCAGCCTCCCAAAGTGCTAGGATTTAGATGCATGAGCCACTATGCCTGGCCCAGTCTCTCCATTTCATTTCAGCACAGTATTGTCTGTTTTTTACCGTTTAACTCTAGCCTTTTGTTCCTTCCTTGCTTTTCACCTCTCTCCCCCTATATTGTACCCTTCCCCCCATTTTTACTGCCCCTTTCTAATAGCTCTCTATGTTATCCCATGGTCTCACCTTAACACATGGTGCCACCAACCAGTGCTCCATTCCTCCTGCATTTCCTCTTTACTCCAAACCAGCCCAGCACTAGATTCAAAGTAGCCTCTCCTGTCTACACATTGACTCTCATCCCCCTTTCCCAAATCCAGAAAGTAGCGTGATGGGAACGTAAGATTGATTAATGAAGGACAACCTTGAACAGGGAACTGGGAGACATTGTTTCAAGACTTTACCCCACACCTCTGAAAAGGGAGCACTGTGGCCCACTGGTGCTGGTGTCTCTGACAGGGTCTTACTCAGCTGGTTCTGCAAATACAGGGAAAACTGTAAAGTGGATTCTGCTTCTGCCAAAGAAAGGAACTGCTGCTGCTGGAGTGATGCTTGGAGGAGCAGGGAGAGGACTGGACGCCAACAAGAAGCAAACAGAAGAAAAGCAAGTCCCGGCCAGGTGCAGTGGCTCACACTTGTAATCCCAGCACTTTGGAAGGCCAAGGAGGGTGGATCACCTGAGGTCAGGAGTTCAAGACCAGTCTGGCCAACATGGTGAAACCCTGTCTCTACTAAAATACAAAAATTAGCCAGGCATGATGGCAGGTGCCTGTAATCCCAGCTACTCGGGAGGCTGAGATAGGAGAATCTCTTGAACCCGGGAGACAGTAGTTGCAGTGAGCCGAGATCACACCACTGCACTGCACTCCAGCCTGGAAAGCTGAGCGAGACTCCGTCTCAAAAAAAAAAAAAAGCAAGTCCCTTCTTTCTCCAGCTGTTCAGCCTCCTGCTGGTACCTCTTGGCTGAGCAAGAGAACAAAGTGGAAATGGGGCCCCAGAGTATAGCGGAGTACTAGCTCCCATCACAAAGCTGAGTGTAGCATGGAGGGTAGGGTGGGGCTGAGAGATGATGACCTCTTTGACCACTCAGCATTACACAAACTTTTCTATATGTATTTAAACTTCTATACAATGAGACATTTCTACCATTCCCCTAGATGCAACTATCCCATATACAAAGACATTCTCATCCTCCCCTAAAATGAGGAGACACTGCCCCAGCAGTCATTATATCATTATATCCACTGTGGCAGGCAATCACACCATCCGTCTCCACACTATTTTAATAACTCCTTAAATTCACTCACAGTCTTAGCTGGTTTTCTCTTACTGAAATACTAAATGTTATAGTTTAGCCTCCAACAAAACTTGTATTAAGTAATAAAAGGAAAAAGAGGAAGAATAAAATAGTTCACACAAATGCACACACATACATGCACACATATAAGCAATGAAGAAAATGTATGTAGCTGCTACGTCCTCCTTTCTGTAACTAGTCATGGGACCACAGTTGTTAGTTATAACTGTGACCCACTAACCATTCCCTATTACTCCTTACTTCAGTCAAGCCCTTAGCAACGCTGAGTTCTTTACCTGATGAGGTGACCCAATCCTTCATTCCTGAAGTGTCTAAATGCTCAGTAGTCCTGACTTGGTTTGGTTACTGAAGTCTCCATTAACTTTTACTATTGGACATTGAAGTACTAAGAGGTACTCTGAAGAATACCCTAGGCTGAAGACATAATGATTTTTTTCCCTTCAGCTTTTATTTTCAGTTCCAGGGTACATGTGCAGGATGTGCAGGTTTGCTACATAAGTAGATGTGTGCCATGGTGGGTTCCTGCTCAGATCACCTTGGTATTAAGTCCAGCATCTATTTGTTATTGTTCCTGATGCCCTCCTGCCCAGTAATCCCCACTCCAACAGGCCCCAGTGTGTGTTGTTCCCCTCCCTGTGTCCATGTGTTATTATCGTTCAGCTCCCACTTATAAGTGAGAACATATGTGTTTGGTTTTCTGTTCCAGCATTAGTTTGCTGACGATAACGACTTCTAGAGCCAACCATGTCCCTGCAAAGGATATGATCTCGTTCCTTTTTATGGCACATAGTATTCCATGGTGTATATGTACCACATATTCTTTCTCTAGTCTATCATTGATGGACATTTGGTTTAATTCCGTGTCTTTGCTATTGTGAATAGTGCTGCCATGAACATAAGCGTGCATGTATCTTTATAATATAATGATTTATATGCCTTTGGGTATATACCCAGTAATGGGATGGCTGGGTCAAATGATATTTCTGCCTCTAGATCTTTGAGGAATTGCCACACTGTCTTCTGCAATGGTTAAACTAATTTACACTCCCAACAACAGTGTAAAAGCATTCCTTCTTCTCCACAACCTCACCAGCATCTGTTATTTCTGGACTTTTTAATAATTGCCATTCTGAATGGCATGAGATGATATCTCATTGTGGTTTGATTTGCATTTCTCTGACAGTCATTTTTATCCTTGCAGCATATCAGTAACCCAATTTTGCCTTGAATCTGGTTCAGTCTCCCCATCCAATAAAGCAATGTCCTTATGTATCTTTAGTTTGATGGCATGAGGAGTACTAAATATCCAAGTGGCAGTTTCATCGTCCATTTCAATTGTTGTGGCCTTTCGTGAAAGCATTTCTACTCTGGGAATCAAGACCTTAAGGTTAGTAAAGTGCAACGCTATGGGGATGGAAAGCAAAATTTCTGCAAGTAGGCATAATAGTGAGAAAAGCCACTCCCATTTCCATCTCTCTCTTTTTTATATATGTACTTTTAAGTTCTGGGATACATGTGCATAACATGCAGGTTTGTTACATAGGTATACATGGGCCATATTGGTTTGCTGCACCCATCAACTCGTCATTTACATTAGGTATTTCTCCTAATGCTATCCCTCCCCCAGCCCCCCACCCCCCTACAGGCCCTGGTGTGTGATGTTCCCCTCCCTGTGTCCATGTGTTCTCATTGTTCAACTTCCACTTATGAGTGAGAACATGCGGTGTTTGGTTTTTCTGTCTTTGTGATAGTTTGCTGAGAATGATGGTTTCCAGTTTCATCCATGTCCCTGCAAAGAACATGAACTCATCCTTTTTTATGGCTGCATAGTATTCCATGGTGTATATGTGCCACATTTTCTTAATCCAGTCTATCATTGATGGACATTTGGGTTGGTTCCAAGTCTTTCCTATTCTGAATAGTGCCGCAATAAACATATGTGTGCATGTGTCTTTATAGTAGCATTTATAATCCTTTGGGTATATACCCAGTAATGGGATGGCTAGGTCAAATGGTATTTCTAGTTCTAGATCCTTGAGGAATCACCACACTATCTTCCATGATATCTCTGATGATCAGTGATGATGAGCATTTTTTCATATGTCTGTTGGCTGCATAAATGTTTTCTTTTGAGAAGTGTCTTTTCATATCCTTTGCCCACTTTTTGATGGGGTTGCTTGTTTTTTTCTTGTAAATTTGTTTAAGTTCTTTGTAGATTCTGGATATTAGCCCTTTGTCAGATGAGTAGATTGCAAAAACTTTCTCCCATCCTGTAGGTTGCGTGTTCACTCTGATGATAGTTTCTTTTGCTGTGCAGAAGCTCTTTAGTTTAATTAGATCCCATTTGTCTATTTTGGCTTTTTTTTTGCCATTGCTTTTGGTGTTTTAGTCATGAAGTCCTTGCCCATGCCTATGCCCTGAATGGTATTGCCTAGGTTTTCTTCTAGGGTTTTTGTGGTTTTAGGTCTTACATTTAAGTCTTTAATCCATCTTGAGTTAATTTTTGTATAAGGTGTAAGGAAGGGATCCAGTTTCAGCTTTCTACATATGGCTAGCCAGTTTTCCCAGCACCGTTTATTAAATAGGGAATCGATTCCCCAGTGTTTGTTTTTGTCAGGTTTGTCAAAGATCAGCTGATTATAGATGTGTGGTGTTATTTCTGAGGACTCTGTTCTGTTCTATGGGTCTATATATCTGTTTTGGTACCAGTACCATGCTGTTTTGGTTACTGTAGCCTTGTAGTATAGTTTGAAGTCAGGTAGCATGATGCCTCTAGCTTTTTTCTTTTTGCTTACGATTGTCTTGGCTATGTGGGCTCTTTTTTTGGTTCCATATGAACTTTAAAGTAGTTTTTTCCAATTCTGTGAAGAAAGTCATTGGTAGCTTGATGGGGATGGCATTGAATCTATAAATTACCTTGGGCAGTATGGCCATTTTCATGATATTGATTCTTCCTAACCATGAGCATGGAATGTTCTTCCATTTGTTTGTGTCCTCTTTTATTTCATTGAGCAGTGGTTTGTAGTTCTCCTTAAAGAGGCCCTTCACATGCCTTGTAATTCCTAGGTATTTTATTCTCTTTGCAGTAATTGTGAATGGGAGTTCACTCATGATTTGGCTCTCTGTTTGTCTGTTATTGGTGTATAAGAATGCTTGTGATTTTTGCACATTGAGTTTGTATCCTGAGACTTTGCTGAAGTTGCTTATCAGCTTAAGGAGATTTTGGGCTGAGATGATGGGGTTTTCTAAATATACAATCATGTCATCTGCAAACAGAGACAATTTGACTTCCTCTTTTCCTAATTGAATACCCTTTATTTATTTCCCTGGCCACATCTTCCAACAGTATGTTGAAAAGGAGTGGTAAGAGAGGGCATACTTGTCTTGTGCTGGTTTTCAAAGGGAATGCTTTCAGTTTTTGCCCATTCAGTATGATATTGGCTGTGGGTCTGTCATAAATAGTTCTTATTATTTTGAGATACGTTCCATCAATACCTGGTTTATTGAGAGTTTTTAGCATGAAGGACTGTTGAATTTTGTCAAAGGACTTTTCTGCATCTATTGAGATAATCATTTGGTTTTTGTCGTTGGTTCTGTTTAAGTGATGGATTTTGTTTATTGACTTGCGTATGTTGAACCAGCCTTGCATCCCAGGGATGAAGCCGACTTGATCGTGGTGGATAAGCTTTTTGATGTGCTGCTGGATTTGGTTTGCCAATATTTTATTGAGGATTTTCACATCGATGTTCATCAGGGATATTGGCCTAAAATTCTCTTTTTTTGTTGTGTCTCTGCCAGGCTTTGGTATCAGGATGATGCTGGCCTCATAAAATGAGTTAGGGAGGATTCCCTCTTTTTCTGTTGATTGTAATAGTTTCAGAAGGAATAGTATCAGCTCCTCTTTGTACCTCTGGTAGAATTCAGCTGTGAATCTGTCTTGTCCTGGACTTTTTCTGGTTGGTAGGCTATTAAATATTGCCTCAATTTCAGAACCTGTTATTGGTCTACTCAGAGATCCAACTTCTTCCTGGTTTAGTCTTGGGAGGGTGTATGTGTCCAGGAATTTATCCATTCCTTCTAGATTTTCTAGTTTATTTGCAGAGTTTTTAATAGTATTCTCTGATGGTAGTGTATTTCTGGGGGATCGGTGGTGATATCCCCGTTATCATTTTTATTGCATCTATTTGATTCTTCTCTCGTTTCTTCTTTATTAGTCTTACTAGTGGTCTATTTTGTTGATTTAAAAAAAAACAGCTCCTGGATTCATTGATTTTTTGAAGGTTTTTTTGTGTCTCTATCTCTTTCAGTTCTGCTCTGATGTTAGTTATTTCTTGCCTTCTGCTAGCTTTTGAATGTGTTTGCTCTTGCTTCTCTAGTTCTTTTAATTGTGATGTTAGGGTGTTGATTTTATATCTTTCCTGCTTCCTCTTGTGGGCATTTAGTGCTATAAATTTCCCTCTACACATTGCTTTAAATGTGTCCCAGAGATTCTAGTACATTGTGTCTTTGTTCTCATTGGTTTCAAAGAACTTCTTTATTTCTTCCTTCATTTAGTTATTCACCCAGTAGTCATTCAGGAGCAGATTGTTCAGTTTCCATGTAGTTGTGTGGTTTTGAGTGAGTTTCTTAATCCTGAGTTCTAATTTGATTGCACTGTGGTCTGAGAGACAGTTTGTTGTGATTTCTGTTCTATTGCATTTGCTGAGGAGTGTTTTACTTCCAGTTATGTGGTCAATTTTAAAATAAGTGCAACGTGGTGCTGAGAAGAATGTATATTCTTTTGATTTGGGGTGGAGAGTTCTGTAGATGTCTATTAGTTCTGCTTGGTCCAGAACTGAGTTCAAGTCCTGGACATCCTTGTTAACCTTCTGTCTCATTGATCTGTCTAATATTGACAGTGGGATGTTAAAGTCTCCCATTATTATTGTGTGGGGGTCTAAGTCTCTTTGTAGGTCTCTAAAGACTTGCTTTATGAATCTGGGTGCTCCTGTATTGTGTGCATATATATTTAGGATAGTTAGCTCTTCTTGTTGAATTGATCCCTTTACCATTATGTAATGGCCTTCTTTGTCTCTTTTGATCTTTGTTAGTTTATCAGAAACTAGGATTGCACCCCCTGCTTTTTTTTGCTTACCATTTGCTTGGTAGATCTTCCTCCATCCCTTTATTTTGAGCCTACATGTGTCTTTGCACGTGAGATGGGTCTCCTGAATACAGCACACCAATGGGTCTTGACTCTTTATCCAATTTGCCAGTCTGTGTCTTTTAATTTGGGCATTTAGCTCATTTACATTTAAGGTTATATTGTTATGTGTGAATTTGATCCTGTCATTATGATGTTAGCTGGTTATTTTGCCCATTGATTGATGCAGTTTCTTCATAGCATCGATGGTCTTTACAATTTGACATGTTTTTGCAGTGGCTGGTACTGGTTGTTCCTTTCCATGTTTTGTGCTTCCTTCAGGAGTTCTTGTAAGGCAGGCCAGGTGGTGACAAAATCTCTCAGCATTTGCTTGTCTGTAAAGGATTTTATTTCTCCTTCAGCTTAGTTTGGCTGGATATGAAATTCTGGGTTGAAAATTCTTTTCTTTAAGAATGTTGAATGTTGGCCCCCACTCTCTTCTGGCTTGTAGGGTTTCTGCTGAGAGATCCGCTGTTAGTCTGATGGGCTTCCCTTTGTGGGTAGCCTGACCTTTCTCTCTGGCTGCCCTTAAAATTTTTTCCTTCATTTCAACCTTGGTGAATCTGACAATTATGTGTCTTGGGGTTCCTCTTCTCGATGAGTATCTTTGTGGTGTTCTCTCTGTTTCCTGAATTTCAGTGTTGGCCTGCCTTGCTAGGTTGGGGAAGTTCTGGATAATATCCTGAAGTGTGTTTTCCAACTTGGTTCCATTTTCCGCGTCACCTTCAGGAACGCCAATCAAACGTAGATTTCGTCTTTTCACATAGTCCCATATTTCTTGGAGGCTTTGTTCATTTCTTTTCACTCTTTTTTCTCTAATCTTGTCATCTTGCTTTTTTCATTAATTTGATCTTCAATCACTGATACTGTTTCTTCCACTTCATCAAATCGGCTATTAAAACTTGTGCAATGTGTCACAAAGTTCTTATGCTGTGGTTTTCAGCTCCATCAGGTCATTTAAGATCTTCTCTACACAGTTTATTCTAGTTAGCCATTCGTCTAACCTTTTTTCAAGGTTTTTAGCTTCCTTGTAATGGGTTAGAACATACTCCTTTAGCTCAGAGACATTTGTTATTACCGACCTTCTGATGCCTACTTCTGTCAATTCATCAAACTCATTCTCCATCCAGTTTTGTTCCTTACTGGTGAGGAGCTGCGATCCTATGGAGGAGAAGAGGTGCGCTGGTTTTGGGAATTTTCAGCTTTTCTGCTCTGGTTTATCCCCATCTTTGTGGTTTTATCTACCTTTGGTCTTTGATGTTGGTGACCTACAGATGGGGTTTTGGTGTGGATGTGCTTTTTTTTGATGTTGATGCTATGCCTTTCTGTTAGTTTTCCTTCTAACAGTCGGGCCCCTCAGCTGCAGGTCTGTTGGAGTTTGCCGGAGGTCCACTCCAGACCCTGTTTGCCTGGGTATCACCAGTGGAGGCTGCAGAATAGCAAATATTGCTGCCTGACCCTTCCTCTGGAAGATTTGTCCCAGAGGGGCACTCATCTGTATGAGGTGTCTGTTGGCCCCTACTGGGAGGTGTCTCCCAGTCAGGCTACATGGGGGTCAGGGACCCACTTGAGGAGGCAGTCTGTCCATTCTCAGAGCTCGAACGCCATGCTGGGAGAACCACTGCTCTCTTCAGAGCTGTCAGACAGGGACGTTTAGGTCTGCTGCCTTTTGTTCTGATATGCCCTGCCCACAGAGGTGGAATCTACAGCAAGGCAGTAGGCCTTGCTGAGCTGTGGTGGGCTCCACCCACTTTGAGCTTCCAGGCCTCTTTGTTTACACTCAGTTGGAAATGCAGAAATCACCCATCTCTGCGTGGATCTTGCTGGGAGCTGCAGACCAGAGCTGTTCCCATTCGGCCATCTTGGAACTTATCTTCTTTTTTTTTTTTTTTGAGATGGCGTCTTTCTCTGTCACCCAGACTGGAGCACAGTGGCACAATCACAGCTCACTGAAACCTCTGGCTCCTGGGTTCAAGCGATTCTCCTGCCTCAGCCTCCTGAGTAGCTGGGATTACAAGCATGGACCACCACACGTGGCTAGCTTTTGTATTTTTAGTAGAGACGGGGTTTCACCATGTTGCCCAGGCTAGTCTCAAACTCCTGACCTCAAGTGATTCACCCACCTCGGCCTCCCAAAGTGCTGGGATTACAGGCATGAGCCACCATGCCCGGCCCCATTTCCATCTCTTGATTCCTGTATTTATTCTGGCTGTGGGAAAGACAGCACCACATATTGGTCTCTGATTCAAAACACACACTGCATCTTGTAAGATAGCATGGCTTTCTTTCAGGACATTGTCTTTAAACCAACTGAGTCTTCAGTAAGCCATTACACTTTTCTACTAGGCCAGATATTTCTTGGTGAAGGAATACATGGTATGACCTGTAAATTTTATGGGCATAATCCCATCGTTGTATTTCTGTTGCTGTGAAATAATCACAAACACTGTTGTGCAGAATACAATTAAAATGAATAAGGCATTTTATGAGTCCATGAATAGTGGTGCAAGCATTATGGGCAGGGAAGGCAAGTCCATATCCAGAATATGTGTCCATTCCAGTGAAAAGATCTCTGTCTGCTTCCATGAGGGAAACAGTCCAATATAATCAACCGACCACCAGGTGGCTGGCTGACTTGTCTCTCCAAGGAAGGGTGCCAAATTAGAAACCCAGTGTTGGTTTGTGCTGTTGGCCAGTTAGTATTGTTAACAGTAGCAATGTAGCTGGGCTACAAGGCCAGCCTTTGTGAGAACATCATATTGCTGAGCCCATGCAGAGCCTCTATTCTGGACAACATGACCAGTTTGCCCATAGGTCCATTGAGAAATCACTAGGGTGGCTGGTTAAAGTGGCTGACTGACATCAAGAGAATGAGTCATTTTGTTCACCTGATCATTAAAAGTTTCCTCATCAGATGGTGCCCTTTGGTGAGTATCTACATGGGACACAAATATATTCACATGGAGTGTTTCAACCATCCTGAAAGGTCCATCCACATACCTCTTCCTTAGATCCTCTTGTATCAATCTTCCAATCTTGTCCTCTCTGAGTCCTTGATCATCCAGCCCAAATGTTAGCAACTGCCCATGAATCAGTGCTGATCCATACTTCTGACCATGTTTCGGTCCAGATAAGGTGGACAACCAAACATGTTGCTCTAATTTATGCTCAGTAGGAGAATTGCCCTCTACTACTGCCCTTCAAGGCCACCTCTCATTGGGACTGTAATGATGTAACCATCCACCTCTGGTTGGTAACAGCATATCGTGTAGAACCATTTGCCTACCAGGCCTGAGATTTTCCCCCCTCAATCAATCAGTTGTAAGAAGCTCCTTATAAAGTAACAGATATGAGTTGAGAGAGGAACAGTCGCTGTTGAAGGACTCTTCATGGAATTACCTATTTCCCATTTCTGCATAAGTCTGATATATGCCATTTCCACTTGATGACAGATTGCTTCCATGTGTACCCAACCTTATGGCTTGGTGGTTCAGATAGCACCCATTTCATAAAGGGAAGCTCAGTTAACATTGCCACTTGATGTCCCATAGTTAGGCATTCAGTCTCTACCCAGGGCTAAATAGCCAGACGACAGCTGTTTCTGAAAAGCTCAAATAATTATTTGCAGAATTATTTGCTCCAAAGCCCTAGAGGTCTATATGATGATTTCTCTTTGGTACAAAGTGTATCTGCTTACTACATAATAGAATAAGTATTTTATATGTAGAGCTATTTCAGTATTCAATATTGCCATTCTCAGGGGGTAATTTTTATTTTCTTGTTAGAAAGTTTTTGTTTAAAATATGTTGTTTTGGGCCAGGAGTGGTGGCTCACACCTGTAATCCCAGCACTTTGGGAGGCCGAGATTGGTGGATCACGAGGTCAGGAGTTCAAGACCAGCCTGGCCAACATGGCGAAACCCCATTTCTACTAAAAATGCAAAAACTAGCTGGATGTGGTGGCAGGTGCCTGTAATCCCAGCTACTTGGGAGGCTGAGGCAGGAGAATTATTTGAACCTGGGAGGCGGAGGTTGCAGTGAGCTGAGATCACACCACTGCACTCCAGCCTGGGCTACGTGAGCGAAACTCCGTCTCAAAAAAAAAAAAAATTTGTTTTAGTCGGGCACGGTGGCTCACACCTGTAATCCCAGCACTTTGGGAGGCCAAAGCAAGTGGATCACCTGAGATTAGGAGTTCAAGACCAGCCTGGCCAACATAGTGAGACCCCATCTCCACTAAAAAATACAAATGTTAGCTGGGTGTGGTGGCCTGTGCCTGTAGTCCCAGCTACTCAGGAGGCTGAGGCAGGAGAATCGCTTGAACCTGGGAGGCGGAGGCTGCGGTGAGCTGAGATGTACCACTGCACTCCAGCCTGGGCGACAGAGTGAGACTCCATCTCAAAAAAATAAAATAAAATAAAATGAAAATGTTATTTTTATCTTCTGATCTTCCTCAAAATTCTACTCTGGTTTCTATTGACCTTATTATTTTATGTCAACTTTTCCTTCACTTTCCTTCTCCTATTGTGTTTTTTCTTATATTTTCCTCCTTTTGTTTCTATGGATATTGCCTTTTCCATCGACCTTTTCCAAGTTTTCCTCATTTCTGTTAATTTTCTATTTGACACACTTCATTTCTTTTCCTTAGCCTTCCTATTCTTTCTTGCCTCCACTTTTGTCTCTGCATTTTTTAACCAATTACATTTTATTTCTACTAGTTCTTATTAGTGCCACTTAAAGAATCTAACACATGCCTCTGAGATAAGATTTTTTATTTATCCTTGTAGAGCTTATAGGATTCCAATGGAAAAGATGCCAATGGAAAAACTTATTCAATACATGTGAACATTTAATATAGTGTGAATTAGTTGTTGAGAAGGTCAAAGTTCGATATCTCTAAAAATCAGAGAGGGTCCCCAAAGGCAAAATTCTTATTTCTCTACGATCATACTGCATCACTAACTCTGATTGCCCTTGCAAATCTGCATCTTTAGATATTAAAAAGGGAAAGCAACTCTATGTGCATACCCCACAGCCAAGTATGTTAATGTGTTGTATTTATTATAAAAAACAGCTTTTTAATAAACTCCACAGTTGTAAAGATTTCATCTCTGATCATATATTAAGCGGTTTTATAAGCTTCCAGTTCAAAATATAAATATCGTAGTTACGCTTAGAACAACCTCTAGTAAAGCCACATGTATTTTAAACATTCTTATATGAAGATGTTTGACCCTGAAAAGTCTACTGTAACGTATCTGAAAAATGTTTAAGCACCTAAAATTTCTCTACCAATAGCACAATCACAGTTGTAATATCAAATTTCTCAGTAGTGAAAATAATATTTTCCTGAGACATAATCTTGGAGAGTGATATTTAAGGGGAAATTTCAATCTGTTGTCATATACATCTTCACAAGAAAATGATTGAACTAACACTGGCTTTTGCAGTGATGTAAATAAAACTCCAGTGATTCCTGAAAGATTTCTTGTAATAAACACATTGCCATTCAAATAATATATTTTATTAGTATATTATATTCTGAAGCAAACACATCATATAAGTAATATAATTAAGATATTTTACATGTTATATGTTACTTAACATTTCTTTTAAAAAATTGGGTTTTTTTATTTTTTGTAGAGATGGAGTCTTGAATTCCTGGGCTCAAGTGAACCTCCTGCTTCAGCCTCCCAAAGTGTTGAGGTTACAGGCATGAGTGACCACACCTGGCCTTACTTAACATTAATTGGATTAAAAAAAAAAATATATATATATATATATATATATATACACAAAGAATTTTTTTTTGAGACGGAGTCTCTCTTTGTCACCCAGGCTGGAGTGCAGTGGCTCGATTTCGTTTCCCTACAACATCTGCATGCCAGGTTCAAGTGATTCTCCTGCCTAAGCCTCCCAGAGTAGCTGAGATGACAGGTGTGCACCACCCGCCTGGCTATTTTTTTTTTTTTTTTTTAGTAGAGACAGAGTTTCATCATGTTGGTCATGCTGGTCTCGGCCTGAAATGATACCCGCACTTTAAGAAGCCGAGGTGGGCGGATTACGAGGTCAGGAGATGGAGACCATCCTGGCTAACACGGTGAAACCCCGTCTCCACTAAAAATATAAAAAATTAGCTGGGCATGGTGGCGGGCGCCTGTAGTCCCAGCTACTCGGGAGGCTGAGGCAGGAGAATGGCGTGAACCCAGGAGGCGGAGCTTGCAGTGGGCCGAGATCGCGCCACTGCACTCCAGCCGTGGGGAGAGAGCAAGACTCCTCTCAAAAAAAAAAAAAAATGAAGCCTGACTAAAGTTTGGCCAAGCAAGGGATCTTTTGTCACCAGATTGCCAGGATTCAGATTCTGCTTCTGAAACATATTAGCTTTGTAACTGTGGGCAAATTACTTACCCCATGGCTCAGCTTTCATAACTGTAAAATGGGACTAATAATACGTACTTACAGGATTATTATGAGGGTTAAACCACTTAATATATGTGCAGCCCTTAGGAAAAGTGCCTTATTAGTTGGGTGTGGTGACGTGCACCTGTAGTACAAGCTACTAGGGAGGCCGAGACAGGAAAAATCTCTTGAACTTGGGAAGTGGAGGTTGCAGTTAGCTGAGATTGCACCACTGCAGTCAGCCTAGGTGACAGACTTTGTCTGGAAAAAGAAAGAAAGAAGAAGGAAGGAAGGAAGGAGAGAGAGGAAGGAAGGAAGGAAGGAAGGAAGGAAGGAAGGAAGGAAGGAGGGAGGGAGGGAGGGAAGGAAGGGCGAGCACCTAGCACTTATATGTAGTATCTAAGTGCCAGCTGTTTTTCTGAGGCAGCTCAACACAATGGCTAGACTTTAGAGCCAAACTGACAGTTTCCAATCCCAGTGCTACCACTTTCTATCTGAATATTGGAGAAGTTACTTAACTCTCCTGTGCCTCAGTTTCCTCACCTATCAAATGGGGGTGATAATAGTACTTGCCGGGAGGCGGAGGTTGCAGTGAGCCAAGATTGCGCCATTGTCCTCCAGTCTGGGTGACAGAGCGAGACTCCGTCTCAAAAAAAAAAAAAAAAAAGAAATTATTGTGGGTTGATAACACAAAGTACTGTGGCTGGTACGGTAAGTTCTCACGACCTTCAGATTATGAGACTGACGTACTGCCTACTGCGCTAACGAGGCTGCTAGGTACGGTAAGTTCTATGCAAGTGTTTGCTTCTACGTGGCTTACCTGAGTGCCACTGGGGCTTGAAAAGGAGCATTGCTCTTTTTCTTTCCTCTGAGTCATGGAAGCCCAAACAGCTTAGTGGAATTGTCAGGTAGCCCATCCTCCCTGGACTCACTGAATACTCTCATGGGACAGCTAGGCCACCTGCCAGGATTCGTTCTGCCTAGGGTGCCCTGTCCCTAGGCAAAAGAACAATTCAGGCCGGGCACGGTGTCTCATGCCTGTAATCCCAGCACTTTGGAGGCCGAGGCAGGCGGATCACCCGAGTTCAGGAGTTTAAAATAAGCCTGGCCAACATGGCAAAACCCCATCTCTACTAAAAGTACAAAAATTAGCCTGGCATGGTGGTGGGCACCTGTAATCCCACCTACTTGAGAAGCTAAGGCACAAGAATCACATGAACCCTGGAGTTGGAGGTTGCAGTGAGCCGAGATCATGCCACTGCACTCCAGCCCAAGTAACAGGGCGAGACTCTATCTCAAAAATTAAAAAAAAAAAAAAATTCAGGCAAAAGAACAATTATGATTATTTATATTTTATTTTAGAGACAGAGTCTCACTTTGTCACTCAGGCTGAAGTCCAGTGGCACAAACATGGCTCACTGCACTCTGACCTCCAGGCTTAGGCAATCCTCCTGCCTCAGCCTCTTGAGTAGCTGGGACTACAGGTTCATGCCACCACACCCGGCTAATTTTTGTATTTTTTGTAGAGATGGGGTTTCGCCATGTTGCCCAGGCTGGTCTTGAACTCTGGTGCTCAAGCGATCCACCCGCCTCGACCTCCCAAAATGCTGGGGTTACAGGCATGAGCCACTGCACCCAGCCTATTTATACAAATTAAAACAAGGAGAGAGGTATAGAATCAACTGAAGGTTGTAACATATTTGAGTTGGCTCCAGTTCTATTCTGAAACTATTTTTTATCTAAGTATTTTTTGTGTCTAAATATTTCTCAAAGTATTTATCACTTAGGTCCTCTGGACCTCAATTTTCTTGTTTTCAAAATGAAACGATTGTACTCAAAAATCTCTCACGATTGTTGTTGGTATGAAATTCTAAAATTCTATCATTCTATCCACATAATACATAGTGTTTGGGCACGGTGTGGCCTAGGAGAGATGAAATCTTAGTTTCTATTTGAATCAAGGCCAAAACTCAAATGCCACTGTTGGTGACAGCTGCCTAAACTGTAAATCTCAACAAACCTTATACTCTCTTTTTATTATGAAGCGAAAGGACCAAAATAAATTGTAACCTTTATAGTGATAAGTATTTCTATGGCTAAATTGCTATAAAACTCCTGAACTACTTGAAAATAACACAATGTTACAGGTCTGAAAGTTTCTAAAATCTTCTCAAATCCAAGCAAAACTTAAATTTTAAGTTTAAATGAGGCATATATTACACACACACACACACACACACACACACACACAAGTAAAAGTGCTTTATAGAGTTGATACATTTTACAAATGTAAGATGTGATCATGTATAAAATAAATCTGGTCTTATTTTAATAGAAGAGCTTTATAATAATAATTTGTGGAGATGGAAATCTCTAGTTATTTAGCAAGCATAGAGAAATTCTTGCTTCTAAACTGACATCAAAGCATTTCTAGTTGATAAGATGTCTCAGTAAGATTTCATATATATGAAGTCACGCCAGTTGCCAGAAAGAGAAGCAGCTTTACTTTGAGGGTTTTAAGTTTCCACATTTGCTTTTAGCTTCTTTGCCAGAGGCACATACTTCTCCTCCACCCCAACAAATTTCTATGATGTTTTTAATAGCAAGGCATTTTTTCCACTGGCTTTTTACTTTTATCAGATTGCAGAATGATTAATCGGTTGGCAAAATTTGTTGATCTATTATTATGAGTCCTAGTTTATCATGTAGTGGTTAATTCTACAGTATTCTTTAAAATATGGCTTGGGTTCATCTTTGTAGTAATACAGTGATCTGTTTACCAATGTATATTTATTTGTAAGACAATTTTTTGTACAAAACCATATTATCATGCCTGAAACAATATTTACAACATTAGCACACCTCTTCACATATTCTGCAGCATCTGCTTTGATATGTTTCTTGATCATATATTTACTCTTTCACTAATCACTACAGGAGGTCTCCAGATTATTATTAATCAAGGTTTTCATTATATATATGCAATCATTTTCTAAAATTTATATTTTAATTCATATAGTAAAATTCACTCATCTGTGAATTTCAACTAATGCATTCAGTCATGTAACCACCAGCCTTGTCAAGATTTAAAATGATTCCATCATCCAAAAATATTCGCTCATGCTACTCCTTTGTAGTCAACCCTTTTACCCAACTCTAACCAGTGGCAACTACTGATCTGGTTTCCACTCCTAGAGTTGCCTTTTCCAGAATGTCATACAAATGAAATCATACAGCATGTAGCCTTTCCTGTCTGGCTTCTTTCACCTAAAATAATGCATTTGAGATTCCTTAATGGGGTTGCTTGTATCAATAGCTTGTTCCTTTTTATTGCAGAATAGTATTCCTTTATATGTATGTACCACAGTTTGTTGACTCATTCCCCAGTATAAGGACATCTGGGTTGTTTCCAGTTTTTGGTGATTATGAATAAAGCTGCAGTAAACATTTGCATGCAGTATTCTGTGTGACTATAAGTTTTCATTTCTCTTGGGTAAATATTTTGGAGTGGGATTGCTGGATCACATGGTATTTTATATATAAATCTATAAGAAACTTCCAAACTTTTTCTCAAGCTAGCTGTACCATTTTTCACTCCCCCTAGCTATGTGTGAGAGTTCCAGTTGTCCCAAATACTCATCAACATTTGATACTGTCAATCTTTATTTTACTATAGCCATTCTAGTATGTACTAGCATCTCATTGTGATTTCAATTTGTATTTCCTTTTTGACAAATAATGTTGAACATTTTTCCATCAGCTTATTAGCCATTCATATATCTTCTTTAGTGTAGCATCTATTCAAAACTTTTGCTGATTTTAAAACAGCAGGTTGCTTGTTTTCTTACCATTGACATTTTAAAAAATTGAGGTAATATATATATAACATAATATTTAACTTTTTAACCATTCATAAGCATACAATTCAGTGGCATTAAATATACTCACAATGTTGTGTAACCATCACCAACATTATAATCAATCATCCCCAACAAAAACCTGTACTCATTAAATAATGACCTCCCTCTTTGCCCTGGTATCCCCCAACCCCACCTCCAAGTCTCTGTTAACGTCTATTCTACTTTCTGTGTCTATTAATTTTCCAATTCTAAGTACCTCATATAAGTGGAATCATACAATATTTGTCCTTCTGTGTCTGGCTCATTTCACTAAGCGTGTTTTCAAAGTCCACCCATGTTGTGGCATATATCAAAATTGCATTCCACTTTATGGCTTATTAACATTTACTGAATCTAATTACCAAGTCTTAAGTGCTCCTTTTATGCACTGTTTTCAAGTCCTTTTTCAGATATATATATATATATATATATATATATATATATATATGCACACACACATATATATATACACACACATATATATACACATATATATACACATATATCTATACACATATATATGTATATATTTTTTTGAGATAGGGTCTCACTCTATCACCTAGGCTGGACTGCAGTGGTGCCATAATAGCTCACTACAGCCTTGACCTCCTTGGCTCAAGCAGTTCTCCCACCTTCACCTCCCAAAGCTAAGATTGTAGGTGTGCACCACAACGCCTGGCAAAATTTTGATTTTTTGTAGAAACAAGGTCTCACTATGTTGCCCAGGTTGATCTTGAAACTCCTGGCCTCAAATTATCTTCCCAAGTCAGCCTCCCAAAGTGCTGGGATTACATGCATGAGCCACCATGCCTGAACCAGATATTTAGTTTGTAAATATTTTCTCCCAAAGTGTTGCTTGTCTTATTGTTTTCTTTGGAGTTTTTCAAAGAGGCAAAAAAATTAATTTTGATAAAGTCTAATGTATCAATTTTTTCCTTTTAAGGACTATGACTTTGATGTCATATTTAAGAACTCCTTGCCTAATCCAGTATCAAAAAGATTTTCTGTGTTTTCTTCTAAAGTCTTAAAGTTCTACATTTAGGTCTCTGATCCATTTTGAGCCAATTTTTATATAAAATTTAAGGTGTGGATTGGGCTTATGTTTTATATGTGGATCAAATTGTTCCAGAACAATTTGGTGGACACATTAACTTTTCTCCATTGAATTTCCTAGCGAAAAATCAATTGGCTGTATTTTTGAGGATTTATTGCTAGTCTATTATATTCTGTTGATCTATGTGTCTATCCTTTTGCCAAAACCGCACTGTCTTGATTACTGTAGATTTACAGTAAATCTTGACATCAGATAATGTGAGTCCTTCGACTTCCTTCTTTTTCAAAATTGTTTTGACTATTCTATTTCCTTTGCCTTTACAAATAAATTCTAGAATTACCTTGTTGATATCTACAGGAAATCCTGCTGAGGCTGGGATTGAGATTGGGGTGAATCCATAGATCAACTTGGTGAGAACTGACATTTTAGCATTTGTGATTATTTTTGGATGCAACTATCTGATTGAAAATTTCTGCAATAAATCCTTCACTTCTACTAGGTAAAATATGATGTTGTTTTATCTTAATGAACATAATACAGGTATTTGAAATCAATTTCTTTCTGTATCAGTTGAGTTGTTTGCAGGTGATTTGTGTTGTAGTGAATTATTTTTAGCTACTAAGTTTCAGTGATACAAAGCTATAGTCATTTTTAATTTATTGATTTAGTTATGTTAGTATTATTAAAATGATGATGTTCTTTTTTATTTTGGAACTATTTAGATCTTTACATGAGCTTAAGTTGTTTTCTATTTATTTGTTGTGGTAAAATACACATTACAACTTACCATTTTAACTGTTAAGTGTAAAATTCAGTGGCATTAAGTATATTCACATTGTTGTGCAACCATCACCACCATCTATCTCCAGAACTTTTTTCATCTCCCCAGACTGAAACTCTGTACCATTTAAACAATAACTCCCAATTTCCCTCAGTCCCTGGTAACCATCATTCCGCTTTCTATCTCTATGAATTAGACTACTCCAAGTACCTCATATCAGTGGAGTCATACCGTATTTGTCCGTCTGTGACTGGCTTATTTCACTTAGCATAATGTCTTCAAGGTTCATATATATTGTAGCATGTGTCAGAATGTCCTTCCTTTTTAAGGCTGGATAATATTCCATTATCTGTACACACCACATTTTGTTTAGCCATTGATCTGTCCATGGATCCATGGACACTTGGGATTACTTTCACCTTTTGGCTATTGTGAACAATACTGCTATGAACACCCGTGTATACATAGCTTTCCAGTTCCTGCTTTCAATTCTTTGCATTCCACAAAGTGGAATTGCTAGATCATATCATAATTGTATGTTTAATTTTTTTTTTTGAGACACAGTCTTGCTCTGTCACCCAGGCTGGAGTGCAGTGGTGCCATCTTGGCTCACTACAACCTCTGCCTCCCCAGTTCAAATGATTCTCCTGCTTCAGCCTCCCGAGTATCTGGGACTCCAGGTGGGCACCACCACACCTGGCTAATTTTTGTATTTTTAGTAGAGATGGGGTTTCACCATGTTGCCCAGGCTGGTCTCAAACTCCTGGCATCAAGTGATCTGCCCGCCTCAGCCTCCCAAGGTGCTGGGATTACAGGCGTGAGCCACTGCACCTGGCCCTGTGTTTCATCCTTTGAGGAACTGTCATACTAATGAGCTAAAGTCTTATTTGATCTACTTATTTAACATTGCTTTTTATTTTGTTGTCAGATTTATGAGTAGTATATAGAAAAGGAAATAAATTTTAGACATTAGTGAACGATATTGTAGACAGTGGGGAAAGTCAAGGAAAATATAATGGAGATACTCTTCAAGGAAGGAATTCGAACATCTTGCACTTATGTCACAGGATCATTGGAATGTCACTTTTCCGGCAGGAAGCCTCTGTGGCGGGTGGTGCCCTTACCTGAGTTTTGCTCAAGCCTGCTGGGTTCATTCCACCCATTTGGCCTGGCAGGCTGTGCTCGTTTCATGCTACCAGCCCAGATCCCATGCCTGCCAAAAGCGAGCCAGGCACAGAGCGGGGAGGAGTGCACGAGCGAGTGAGCACGGGGTCTGGCTACTGCTCACAGCCAGGCACGCTGGCTGCTGCAGTGGGGCAGACAGCTCCAGGTAGCAGCGCAGGTGCCGGCTCGGTGTAAACCTGCAGCTGGATCTGATACACCACAATCAGCTTCCACTGTGGGTGCCCACATCTGGACGAGGGAACATGGTGGCGCCCAAAAGCTTGGAGATGCCAGAAACCACAGAGCTCCAAAGAGGGTGTCACAGCCCTGGCTCGGGGAGCCCCTAGGTCTGGGCTTGCAGAAGGGCTGCAGCTCTTCTCTCCTTCTTGTCACCCACAACGTGGCTAGTGGGAGGTGAGGGGGTGTGTTACAGCCCCGTTTGTGTTACAGCCCTTTCAGTCCCACCATTCAGCAGGCCCGGAGTTCTTGTCCTGTGTCTAGGAAGAATGAGGTACGGGGACAACTGGAGGGTGAGCAAGGCAAAGAGGTGTTTTATTGAATAACAGTACAGGTTTCAGGAGACCTAAAGTGGGTAGCTCTTTCCACAGGCAGGTCATCCCAATGAGTGCAGCTCTCAGCAGAGAGGAGTCCCAGAGTGGGCAGATCCTATTAGCATATCTGCAGGCAGGTCATCTAGACATTTCCCTGAGTCTGGCTGAATCCAGGGTTTTTAATGGGTTCAGAAGGGAGGAAGTGCATGCTAATTGGTCCATCGGTAGGCCTGGAAAAAGCACCAGAAGTTCTCACTCCCTGCTGTGGACTCCACCCTAAACTGACAGTCTGGCCCCCGGGGTTCAGGCTGTCCCTGGCTTGAGGGTGGGGCTTCACTGGGGACCCATCCCTTTCTGCCCAGGAACCTGTCTGCCTCCTGCCACCATCTAAATGTCAACCATGGCACCCAGGATGTTTGTACCCACACTGATCCACCTTCAGCCCCCCTTGGCCTCCCTCCCATGCTTGTTGGCACCCAAAGTCCAGAGGAAGCTGTGGTGGCAGGGGACTGGTATGTCAGCACCTGGGCTTGGCCTCAACTTTGCTCTGAAATCGGAGCAGGCGCCAGGGACAGGGAGAGGCCAGGCAGTGAGAGCAGGCACTTTTGAGCCTGCAGGGGCAGGGGGCTTCCTGGCCCCGGAGGGCACAGGATGCCTGGGTCCCCAGCTGTGGCTGAGTGGCTGCAGCTGCACCCAGGAAGGCGGGGCTCCCACCTGTTCCCAGCTCTCACTGGCTTCACGGAGCATACAGCCCTGACCACACCTACCCCACTGCAGCCAGTGTCTTTGCAGCAGCTGCTCCAGATGAGCCACTGCTGCCATCACTTATACCACTACTGGAGCTGCAGTATGTTCACAGAATCATTATTTGCTTTCTAAAATTCTAATAATGTCAGAGATATAGTCAGCATCTGAGTTTATTTTTTATTTATTTATTTTTTAGACAGTGTCTCGCTCTGTTGCCCAGGCTGGAGTGCAGTGGTGCAATCTCGGCTCACTGCAACCTCTGCCTCCTGGGTTCGAGCAATTCTCCTGCCTCAGCCTCCCAAGTAGCTGGGACTACAGGCCCCACCATGCCCCGCTAATTGTATTTTTAGTAGAGACAGGGTTTCACCAACATGGTGGGCCAGGCTCATCTCGAACTCTTGACCTTAGGTGATCTGCCCACCTTGGCCTCCCAAAGTGCTGGGATTACAGGCAAGAGCTGCTGCACCTGGCCAGAATTTTTTTTAATTTAATTTTATTAGTATGCAAAAAGAAAATCTAATATTGCAAATTCCTTAGCCCTGGAAAGGAAAGGTTTTGTACCAGGTTTTTAAAAAATTAACAATTTCTTTAATAACCATTTTATGGCCTCATTCAGAATTTACCAGAATGCTGTTTTTAAAAGTTTATGAAGGCTGGGCATGGTGGCTCATGCCTGTAATCCCAGCACTTTGCTATCATGCCCAGCTAATTTTTGTATTTTCTGTAGAGACGGGGTTTCACCTTGCCCAGGCTGGCCTCAAACTCCTGGACTCAAGGGATTTTCCTCTCTTGGCCTCCCAGTGTGCTGGGATTACAGGTGTGAGCCACCGCATCCAGCCTATCCTATATTTTGAAGTACCTCTTTGAACTTTCTCAATAATTCCCTCTCCCAGTGGTGGTTGTCCACCCACCTCATCCCTTTTTACCATGCCTTTTGGAGCACTCTCCACAAACAAACAAACAATCAAACCATTTTCTCAAGAACATTGCATTTCCTTTAGAGTGTTTTACTCTTTGAATTGCCTGCTAGAAAGCTCAGGGCCAATTTTGTGAATAAATTTTACTTTCTTCTTTGTCTTATAATCTTATTCTCCCTTCTTCTTTACTTTGTCTCTAATACTTTAAAAAAAACTTTGCTGTGTTGTTAACATATTTGTAAAACCTCCTTAGTACCTTTTAGAACAACACGAGATTATAATGAATGAATACTCTGGCACTGGCTGCTAATTGTCTATCCAAAATCTTGCAGCCATAAGAAAAAAAATGAAATCATATCCTTTGCAGCAACGTGGATGCAGCTAGAGGCCATTATCCTAAGGGAATTAATGCAGAAACAGAAAACCAAGTATCACATGTTCTCACTTATAAATGGGAGATAAACATTGGGTGGTACACACGGACACAAAGTTGGAAACAATAGACACTGGGGGCTTGAAAAAAGAGTAGGGATGGAGGGGTGCAAGGATTAAAAAGCTAACTATCAGTTACTATGTTCACTACTTGGGTGACGAGATCATTCGAAGCCCAAACCTCAACAGCATGCAATATGCCTGTGTAACAAGCCAGCACATGTACACCCTGTATCTAAAATAAAAATAAATAAAATAACCCCCAGAGAGCTAGATAGCTAGCTGTCTCCACTATGTGAGAACACAGTGAAAAGATGCCATCTGCAAACCGGAAAGCAGGCGCCCACCAGACACTGAGTATGCTGTTTCCTTGATCTTGGACTTCCAGCCTCCAGAACTGTGACGAATCAATTTCTGTTGCTATATATAACCTTTCTTTCTTTCTTTTTTTTTTTTTTCTTTTTGAGACAGAATCTCTGTCTGTCCCCCAGCCTGGAGTGCAATGGCACCAACTCGGCTCACTGCAACCTCTGCCTCCTGAGTTCCAGCAATTCTCCTGCTTCAGCCTCCCGAGTAGCTGGGACTACCAGTGCCTGCCACCACACCCAGTTAATTTTTTTGTATTTTTAGTAGAAACAAGGTTTCACCATGTTTGCCAGGCCGGTCTCAAACTCCTGGCCTCAAGTGATCCATCTGTTTTGGCCTTCCAAAGTGCTGGGATTACAAGCATGAGCCACCATGCCCAGCCATCTTTCTTTCTTTACTAATGGAATGCGATTTTGCTCATTTATTTTGATCAATGTGCCCTAAATCAAACATAAAGTTGGGGGTGGTCGTAGTTGACATGATTTCAGCCAATGAGATATAAACAGAAGTCTACTTCAGAGTTTCCAGAAAAACTATTGTTTTACTATTAAAAGGGAGCAGAGTCAGGCTGGGGGTGGTGGCTCATGCCTATAATTCCAGCACTTTGGGAGGCTGAGGCAGGCAGATCACTTGAGGTCAGTAGTTCAAGACGAGCCTGGCCAACATGGTGAAACCCCATCTCTACTAAAATTACAAAAATTAGCCGAATGTGATGGTGTGTTCTTGTAGTCCCACTACTTGGGAAGCTGAGGCAGGAGAATCACTTGAACCCGGGAGACGGAGGTTGCAGTGAGCTGAGATCGCGCCACTGCACTCCAGCCTGGGCAACAGAGTGAGACTCTGTCTCAAAAAAAAAAAAAAAAAAGGGTGGGGAGGACGGGGAGGGAGGCAGAGTCAAGTATGCACACACTTTGCCCTTTTCTCCACCTCTTCTTCCTGTCCATATCCAGAACATGATGCTTGACTTTACAGCCTTGGTACCATAATATTGAAAGCCACATGCTAAGAACAGTATCACAGGAAGCAAGCAGGATGTTTCCCCGATGATCTCAGGAAACTGCAGTGCCAACCCTGAAATGCTTATTCTTAGACTTATTATTTCATAAGGTCAGTAAACTCCCTATTTGATTAATCTGCTCTAGGTCATGACTCTATTACATACGACCAGATACAAACCTAACTCTTACATATTCTCTATCTCAGTTTTCCCCTGAATGTGCCTCCCCTGCTCTTGTCTTCACTGGCTGCCCTCTTATGACACTTTGTCTACAACCCATTGAGAAGATGTTGTTCATCCTCTCACACCCTATGAAACAAAGGCCACGGAGGGGGTGTCATCAATCTCCTTTCTTTTTGTCAATTTTAGACTTTTATTCTTCCTCTCCTATGTAAAATCACTTTCTTCTTCGAGGTTCACACCATTGTTTTCATCTTTCAACACTCAGCAGCATTGTGATTACCCGACCTCTCAGGAAATGTTCCTCAATCTTGCTGTCTATCCAGAATTTCATAATCATTCTAGACAGTTTCAATATTGATATTCAACCTTTTTTCTTTTTTCTCCTTCCTTCCCTTCCCCTTCCTTCCTTCCCTTCCCCTCCCCTTCCTTCCTTCCTTTTGTGTGTGTGTGGTTTTTTGTTTTTGTTTTGTTTTGTTTTGTTTTGAGATGAAGTTTTTTGCTCTGTTGCCCGGGCTGGAGTGCAGTGGCACCATTTCGGCTCACTGCAACCTCTGCCTCCTGGGTTCAAGCAATTCTCCAGCCTCAGCCTCCGAAGTTGCTGGGATTACAGGCACCTGCCACCATACCCGGCTAATTTTTTGTATTTTTAGTAGAGATGGGGTTTCACCAACATGGTTGGCCAGGCTGGTCTCAAACTCTTGACCTCAGGTGATCCACCTGCCTCAGCCTCCCAAAGTGCTAGGATTACAGGCATGAGCCACCACACCTGGCTGGCTCGCTCCTTCCTTCTTTCCTTTTTTCCTTCCTTCCTTCTTCCTTCCCTCCCCTCCCTTCCTTCCTTGCTTCTTTGAGACAGGGTCTGTCTCTGTCACTCCAGCTGGAGTGCAGTGGTGTGATCTGGCTCACTACAGCTTTGACCTCCTCCAGGCTCAATCAATCTTCCTGTCTCAGCCCTCTGAGTAGCTGGAACTACAGGCACAAGCCACCACACCCAGCTAATTTTTTAACTTTTTGTAGAGACGGGGTTTTGCCAGGTTACCCAGGCTGGTCCTGAACTCTGGACTCAAGCAACCCTCCTGCCCAGGTCTCCCAAAGTGTTGAGGTTACAGGTGTGAGACATCATGCCCGGCCTGATACTCAATTTTGATCTTGAAGTTTCTTGACTTCCTTCAATCATTCCAACAGCCTGTTCTCAAAGCCACATTTTTGGCTGTGCCACCTCCTTGAGCTCCAATCTGTGATTTTTTAAAATAAAGATATCTCTTAGAAATTCAGTATAAAGTTAATTTTTAAAAAGATTTTTTTAAATCAGCAAATATTTGCTTACAATGTTTGCAGTTGTGAAAAGTGTGGACAAATCTTACCATTTATTTATTTATTTTGAGATGGAGTTTTGCTCTGTCACCCAGGCTGGAGTACAATGGCGTGATCTCCGCTCACTGCAACCTCTGCCTCCTGGGTTCTGGGGATTCTCCTGCCTCAGCCTCCCGAGTAGCTGGGATTACAGGCATGTGCCACCATGCCCGCTAATTTTTGTATTATTAGTAAAGATGGGGTTTTGCCACGTTGGCCACGCTGGTCTCAAGCTCCTGGCCTCAAGTGATATGCCTGCCTTGGCCTCCCGAAGTGCTGAGGTTACAGGCGTGAGCCACTGTGCCCAGCTTTACTGTGTCGAGAATTGGTGGGTTCTTGGTCTCACTGACTTCAAGAATGAAGCCGTGGACCCTCGCGGTGAGTGTTACGGTTCTTAAAGGCGGCATGTCCGGAGTTTGTTCCTTCTGATGTCCGGATGTGTTCAGAGTTTCTTCCTTCTGGTGGGTTTGTGGTCTCTCTGGCTTTGGGAGTGAAGCTGCAGACCTTCACGGTGAGTGTTACAGCTCATAAAGGCAGTGTGTACCCAAAGAGTGAGCAGCAGCAAGATTTATTGCAAAGAATGAAAGAACAAAGAACAAAGCTTCCACAGTGTGGAAGGGGACCCCCACGGGTTGCCACTGCTGGCTTGGGCAGCCTGCTTTTATTCTCTTATCTGGCTGCACCCGCATCCTGCTGATTGGTCCATTTTACAGAGAGCCGATTGGTCTGTTTTACAGAGAGCTGATTGGTCTGTTTTGACAGGGTGCTGATTGGTGCATTTACAATCCCTGAACTAGACACAAAAGTTCTCTGCTTCCCCACTAGATTAGCTAGATACAGAGTGTCGACTGGTGTATTTACAAACCTTGAGCTAGACAGAGTGCTGATTGGTGCATTTACAAACTTGAGCTAGACACAGAGTGCTGATTGGTGCATTTATAAACCTTGAGCTAGATACAGAGTGCCGATTGGTGTATTCACAATTCCTTAGCTAGACATAAAGATTCTCCAAGTCCCAACCAGATTAGCTAGATACAGAGTGCCGATTGGTGCATCCACAAACCCTGAGCTAGACACAGGGTGCTGATCGGTGTGTTTACAAACCTTGAGCTAGATACAGAGTGCTGATTGGTGTATTTACAATCCCTTAGCTAGACATAAAAGTTCTCCAAGTTCCCACTAGACTCAGGAGCCCAGCTGGCTTCACCCAGTGGATCTCGCACCAGGGCAGCAGGTGGAGCTGCCTGCCAGTCCCATGCAGTGCGCCCACACTCGTCAGCCCTTGGGCGGTGGATGGGACCGGGCGCCCTGGAGCAGGGGGCAGTGCTCGTTGGGGAGGCCGGGGCTACGCTGGAGTGCAGGGGGGCGGAGGAGACACTCAGGCATGGCGGGCTGCAGGTTCTGAGCCCTGCCCCGCGGGGAGGCAGCTAAGGCCTGGCAAGAAATTGAGTGCAGCGCCAGTGGGCCAGCACTGCTGGGGGACCAAGCGCACCGTCTGCAGCTGCTGGCCCCGATGCTAAGCCCCTCACTGCCTGGGACTGGCAGGGCCGGCCGGCCCCTCCAAGTGCGGGGCCTGCCAAGCCCACACTGACCGGGAACTCCAGCTGGCCCACAAGCACCGGGTGCAGCCCCGGTTCCTGCTCATGCCTCTCCCTCCACACCTCCCCGCAAGGTGAGGGAGCTGGCTCCGACCTCGGCCAGCCCAGAGAAGGGCTCCCACGGTGCAGCGGCAGGCTGAAGGGCTCCTCAAGCGTGGCCAGAATGGGCACAGAGGCTGAGGAGGCACCAAGAGTGAGCGAGGGCTGCGAGGGCTGCCAGCACGCTGTCACCTCTCATTACCACTCTATTTTGTATTTACTATGTGTGTTTTTCTTTTATTGTTTCTTCTTTTCCCTATTTTGCTTTTTAGAGTAGTTGGAGTCTATTAATTTGATTTTTATTTTAACTGTTTAGGGGTTATAGATTCTATTTCTGTTTTAGTAGTAGCCAATTAGGTTTTTCTTCACAGTTTTATTGAGGTATAATTATATGTTGTATGATTTACTCATTGTAAGTGGATTATTCTTCAATGATTTTTACTACATTTATACAGTTGCACAACCATCACTACAATTCACTTTCAGAACTCTTCCATTGTCCTCTAAAGTTTCTTTGTGTTCATGTTCAATCTGCCCTCTGCTCAGTCTTAAGCACACACTGATTTTCTTTCCATCTCTACAGTTTTGCTTTTTCTAGAAATTTCATATAAGTGCAGTCATACAGTGTATACTCATTTGTGTCTAGCTTCTCTCATTTAGCATAATAATTTTTTTTTGAGACAGAGTTTCGCTCTTGTTGCCCAGGCTGGAGTGCAATGGTGCGATCTCAGCTCACTGCAACCTCTGCCTCCCCGGTTCAAGCAATTCTCCTGCCTTTGCCTCTGAAGTAGCTGGGATTACAGGCACATGCCACCAGGTCCGGCCAATTTTTGTATTTTTAGTAGAGACGGGGTTTCACCATTTTGGTCAGGCTGGTCTTGAACTCCTGACTCCAGTTGGCCCACCTGCCTCGGCCTCCCAAAGTGCTGGGATTACAGGCGTGAGCCACCACGTCTGGCCTTAGCATAATAATTTGAGGTTCATCCATGTCATTGGCTGTATCAGTCATTCACTCCTGTTTATTGCTGAATAGTATTCAGTATGGATATACCATTCTTGTTTGTCTATTCATCAATGGATGGATATTTGGATTTTTTTCCAGTTCTTGGCTATTATGAATAATGCTGCTATGAATGTCGCTATAGTTTGGATATTTGTCCCCCCAAACGTCATGCTGAAATTTTATCCTCAGTGTTAGAGATGGGGCTTGATGTGCAGTGTTTTGGTCACAGGGGAGGATCCCTCATGAATGTCTTGGTGTCATCTTTGTGGTAATGAGCGAGTTCTCATTGTATTAGTTCCAACAAGAGCCAGTTGTTAAAATGAACCTGGCACCACACCCCACTCCCTCCTCGCCTTGCCCTTTCTCTTCCTTCTCCCTCTATGTGATCTCTACAGTGTCAGCTCCGCTTCACCTTCTGCCATGAGTGGAAGTGGCCTGAGGCTTTAGCTGGATGCTCAGTCTTCTAGCCAGCAGAACTGTAAGCCAAAAAAACTCCTTTTCTTTACCCAGCCTCAGGTTCCTTTATAACAACACTAAATGCTGGCTTGGTGTTTGATAGGCCTGAGGAATTGAAAGGTGAGAACCTATAGCAACTGGCTGAGGAGGCAGGGCGGAGATGCAAGAGAGATGCTTCTGCTTTGAGAAGTAACTGCATTCCCCTCTGACAGAAGCCAAAGGCGCAAGACTATCAGGGATGAGGTGTGGAGCCCTTGGGAGGACTATCAGCCAAGGGTCATTTAAAAAGTGCTCCGGTGACTGGGCATGGTGGCTCACACCTGTAATCCCAGCACTTTGGGAGGCCGAGGCAGGCAGATCACTTGAGGTCAGGAGTTTGAGACCAACATGGTGAAACCTTGTCTCTACTAAAAATACAAAAATTAGCTGGACATGGTGGTGAAGACTTGTAATCCCAGCTACTCGGGAGGCTGAGGCAGGAGGATTGCTTGAACTCGGGAGGCGGAGGTTGCAGTGAGCCGAGATCGCACCACTGCACTCCAGCCTGGGTGACAGAACAAGACTCCGCCAAACAAAACAAAACAAACAAAAAAAGTGCTCTGGCCTGGGAGGGCTTCTGTCAAAGGTAAAGGAGGTTCTTCTCCAGCCCCAAGAGATGGTCTGTGTGAGTGGACTGAGAATCTACACAAGAAGCAATGGCCACTGAGGAAAACAATTTCATCATAGCACAGGCAGTTGAGTAAACATAAACCTAAGAACCTAAAAACACACCTGCAAGAGAATCCGCTTTAAACACTTGCAAGCCTAGAGAGCATGCTGTCATCCTAGAGTAGTATCAGTCACATAAGAACTCTCTGCGCCCCCTTTCCTTTCATCTCTCCTTGTGCCTCAACATCCAAGGGGCCAGAAGCTATGAGTATCAAGTTGAAGGAGAAGAAACAGAGAGAAAAGAAACTCATCACATCTCCTCTTCCAGGTGTGGGGAGGCTGGCCTGAAGTTGGCTCTAACTGTAAGAGTGAAGATTTCATTCTAAATCATCTTTAGATTATAATTCTTACCAAAAAACTGGAGATGCTAATTTCCATATTCGGACTGTGTTTTGCGACTTAAAAGTGGGCATAAAACTGTCTGTTTTCTAAGGGATACCTAAAAAGTCCTGGGGGCCTCTTGGAGCTCTCAAGGGGGCAGCAAAACTGCTTTCCTCATTTAATGAATGTCAAAGGGATAGTGGTAAACTACATAAAGCTAGGTCATCAATTACAGCCCTTGGGTTGAGCTTGTTAAATAATATGGTTACAATTTCCTCATCTGTTGTTATTTCTAGAGATTTAAAAATGGAGGGTGTTACCGCTCATGAGATGTGTGTTTTTAAAAATGAAGGAGATGCTGGAGGATTTAAATAATCTAATCTTTTTATCTCTGAAATCTTATTTTACTCTGATTTCTGAAAATACCTTCCTAATTTTCCAGGATTCTTACCCCTTCTCTATTTTTACTTCTTATCTACCAGCCTAATAAATCTTTGTTTTTCCTCAACTTGGACTCAACTTCTTTCTTTTCCATCCAAGATGCTCTAGTGCATTATTTTGACTTACTATCCCATTTTCAGAATTCAACCAGCTGTTGTATCTCATCTTTGCATTAATTCTGCAATCTGCCTTTTCTAGTCTACATGCAGGCTACTGTACAACACTAAAAGAAAAAAAATTTATTTAATCCCACATCTGGCAAATTCCTAGTCTCCAAACTCAGCTGGACTCCTAGTAATTATTTGCAGACATTTATATATATATTCTTGGATCTGTTCCTTCCTCCACTCACTTTCATAGCTATTATAATTTTTTCCCACTCATTTCAAGCTCTGTGCCCTGAATGAATTTGTATTTCATAGAAAGCACTGAAGTGGCTGGGCGCAGTGGCTCAAGCCTATAATCCCAGCACTTTGGGAGTCTGACACAGGCAGATTACTTGAGACCAGAAGTTCAAGACCAGCCTGGGCAACATGGCATAACCCTGTCTCTACAAAAAAATACAAAAAAACTAGCCTGGCATAGTAGTGTTTGCCTGTAGTCTAAGCTATTTGGGAGGCTGAAGTGGGAGAATCTTGAACCTGGAGGCTGAGGCTGTAGTGATTCATGATTACGCCACTGCACTCCCACCTGGGCAACAGAGCAAGACCCTGTCAAAAAAAAAAGAGAGAAAGAAAGAGAGAAAGAGAGGAAGGAGGAAGGGAGGGAGGGAGGGAGGGAGGGAGGGGAGCAATTTTTGTGACCAAGTTCTCTCCTTCTCAGTTTTATCTACAAATGTATTAATATTTCCATCTCCTTCCCTATTCCCTCTTGCCTCAGCTGGACATTATTTCCCTCCGGATGAATCTATTCTGTTCACTTGTGCTCTGAGTCAGTCTGCAGGCATTACTAGTGGTTCTTATTAAAATGGAGATTTTGATTCAGTAGGTCTAGGGTGGGGCCTGAGATTGTGCATTCCCAACACATGATGCTGATGCTACTGGTCCATAGACCACATTTAGAGTAGAAAGGCTGTTATTTGATATTCCCTTATCTCCTTTTGCTCTACCAATCATCCTTTCTCCTTGCTTTATTTCCAAATTCTCTAATGGTTTTTCAGGATATAAAATGTTTGAATTTGTCTGATCTTAAAAAGTCTTTCTCCAAAATAGGAACACTTTTACACTGTTGGTGGGAGTGTAAATTACTTCAACCATTGTGGAAGACAGTGTGGTGATTCCTCAAGGATCTAGAACCAGAAATACCATTTGACCCAGCAATCCCACTATATACCCAAAGGATTATAAATCATTCTACTATAAAGACACATGCACACGTATGTTTATTGCAGCACTATTTACAATAGTAAAGACTTGGAACCAACCCAAATGCCCATAATGATAGACTGGATAAAGAAAATGTGGCACATATACACCATGGAATACTATGCAGCCATAAAAAAGAATGAGTTCATGTCCTTAGCAGGGACATGGATGAAGCTGGAAACCATCATTCTCAGCAAACTAACACAAGAACAGAAAACCAAACACCGCATGTTCTTACTCGTAAGTGGGAGTTGAACAATAAGAACACATGGACACAGGGAGGGGAACGTCACATACTGGGGCCTGTCTGGGGGTGGGGGGCAAGGGGAGGGAGAGCATTAGGACAAATACCTAATGCATGAGGGGCTTAAAACCTAGATGATGGGTTGATGAGTGCAGCAAACCACCATGGCACATGTATACCTATGTAACAAATCTTCACATTCTGCATATGCATCCCAGAACTTAAAGTATAATTAAAAAAAAAAAAAGCCTTTCTCCGAAACATTTTCTAAAGTCATCACCCAATCTCACACTTTACCATCTGGATTAGTTATCCATTGCTGCATTACAAATTACCCTAAAGCTTAGCTGAAAATTAAATTTCTGTAGATCAAGAATCTGGGTGCCAGCTGGGTGCAGGGGCTCACACCTGTAATCCTAGCACTCTGGGAGGCCAAGGCAGGTGGATTACTTGAGGCCAAAAGTTTGAGACTATTGTGGCCAACATAGCGAACCATGTTTCTACCAAAAATACAAAAATTAGCCAGGCGTGGTGGTGCATGCCTGTAATCCCAGCTACTCCAGAGCCTGAGGCATGAAAATCATTTGAACCCAGGGGGCGGAGGAGGTTGCAGTGAGCCGAGATCACACCACTGTATTCCAGCCTGGGCGACAGTGAGACTCTGTCTCAAAAAAATAAATAAAATAGAAAATAAATAAATAAAACATGTCTAAAAAGATGGAAGCTAAAAAAAAAAAAAATCTGGGTGTGCCTTAGCTAGGTACTCCGCCTTGGAGTCTTTTACAAGACTGCAATCAGGATGTCTGCTGGGGGTATAGTCATTTCAAATTTGTCTAAGGGAGGAACCATTTCTGAACTCATTCATCTGGTTGTTGGCAGAACTCAATTCCTTGCAGGTTGTTGGACTGAGGGCCTTAGTTCCTCATTGGCTATTAACTGGAATTTTCCATCAGTTCTTTGCCATGTGGGTCTCTCTAGGGCAGCTCACAATGTGGCAGCTGGCTTCCATCTGAGTGAGCAGAGACTGTATGAAAGGGCAAGCAAGACGGAATCTAGTCTTCTGTAACACTTGGAAGTGACATCTTATCACTTCGCTGTAGTCTTTTTTTTTTTTTTTTTTTTTTTGACGGAGTCTTGCTCTGTCACTCAAGCTAGAGTGACGTGGTGCAATCTTGGCTCACTGAAACCTCCACCTCCCGGGTTCAAGTAATTCTCCTGCCTCAGCCTCCTGAGTGGCTGGGATTACAGATGTGCACCACCACACCTGGCTAATTTTTGTATTTTTAGTAGAGATGGGGTTTCACCATGTTGGCCAGGCTGATCTCGAATTCCTGACCTCAAGTGATCCACCCACCTCAGCCTCCCAAAGTGCTGGGATTACAGGTGTGAGCCACTGCACCTGGCCATCCACTGCCACTTCTTATGCTACCATCATGCTTGCTACCACCTGCCTTGTCCTCCTTTCAAATCTGTTACTTCAATGTTACTTCTACAGGCAGGGAAAACAGGGACTGACTGAAAATCAAAAGGGCTGTCTTTTCGGCCAAGTTCATGAGCACTAGTGCAGAAATACGACAACTTATCATTTATCACAGCGATTCCCCTTATTTCCTACTTCTTGGTTATATTATAGAGAAGAGAAGTTGTTGGACCAAAGTCTTTTAGACAAGTGAAGTATAATCACATACAGCAATAAAAAAAATTATGTCAGCTCTGGATATAGTTTCTATGTGGGGAACTAGACTATATATAAATCAATAATCCAATACTTAAATCTGAATAAGTTATGAATGACTCTCTCATTCATCCCATTTTCCACTTTACCCCCAGCCCTTTCTTATCCTACTCTTCTATCACTGCAATCTCAAGAATAAAATGGTGCGTGCAGGTCATTGTATGTAACCATAAAAGAGAAGACTAGACAAAGTGTAATGCAGCTGGGTGTGGTGGTACACGCCTATAGTCCCAGCTACTAGGGAGGCTGAAGTGTGAGGATCACTTGAGCTTTGGGGGTCGAGGCTGCAGTGAGCTATGATTGTGCCACTGAAGTCCAGCCTGGGAGATTAAGTGAAACACTGTCTCAAAAAATAAAAATAAAAAAGAATAAGTATAATGCCTTTACTTTCCTATCTAATAATATTTAGTGGCAAGATCGTGTGAAATCAGTTGGCTGGGTATGTACTTGTCCCTCCTACCCCGATATAAGTTTACTGAAGTAGGAGTATATTTAAGTAGACATATCACTTATACTTTTTAAAGGTCTATCACAAGCTACTTGACCCCTTCCTGAAATGAAAACAAAAACTAAATCCTATGGACAACCCTATGTGCAAGTGAGCTGATTAGCTCTGCTAACATAGGGCAAATAGTTTTTGGAAACATCTTAAGTGACAATATTCTCAGGAGCTGTCCATTAGCCTAGGTAGATGTGAAGATACAGACACAGGAGAAAAGCAAATAACCAATTAGAATTGGCTGTGAGAGCCTAGTGTGGGCGAATGCAACAGAAGTAGTTTCCACTGGAACTGAGGTTTGTTTATTCTGCTTATCTGGAGGCAGAACCAATAATCCCAATGATCCCAGAATGATGATAACTGTTTTTCTTCATTTAAAAAGAGACAGTTAGGGCTGGCACAGTGGCTCATGCCTGTATTCCCAGCACTTTGGAAGGCCAAAGCAGGCGGATCATGTGAGGGTGGGAGTTCGAGACCAGCCTGACCAACATGGAGAAACCCCATCTCTGCTAAAAATACAAAATTAGCCAGGGGTGGTGGCACATGCTTGTAATCCTAGCTACTCAGGAGGCTGAGGCAGGAGAATCATTTGAACCTGGGAGGTGGAGGTTGTGGTGAGCCAAGATTGCACCATTGCACTCCAGCATATGGGCAATGAGCAAAACTCCGTCTAAAAAACGAAAAGGAGCCAATTAGCAGAACCTTTGCAAATGGGCCAATTCCTGCTCGTAGTATCAGAATACAAATAAAGCTTTGCTGATTTAATGCTGATTTGTCATGTGCCTTGAATTGTTTCATATTAGCAGAGACAGATTGACATCCATTCTTACGCTTTCTGGCTCAGTGCTTTTTGCAACCACCTGAATGCACTTAAGAGACAGAAGGGTGATGTTCATATTTTGAGAACAAAACTAAGTGACCTGACCTTAGCTTCTGTCAAATACCTCTGTCAAATGCCATGTCTGCAACCTTTAAAACTAGTGGAGGAACATCTATAAGGCTTTATGTACCAAAATTGGGGCTGCTACATAGCACATCTTTGTTGGATTTCACAGAGACCTCTATTCGGCTCTCCCTTGATTTACTTCTTTTAGCTCAAGCTGATCTAAATCTTAATTATCTTTAAGAACTCTGCATTTTCTACTTATCTCCACTAGTTTTTATTGTGTCATTGTGCAACTTGGTTTCTGTCCTTGGCCAATCTCTGATTCTGCTTTTGCTTTGTTTTACTAGGTCTTCTTGACCTGCTTGTACCCTCCTCTGTATCTGGTTTCAACTTTTGGCCTGCTTTTGTTTTGGCTCTTCCCTAACAGTCTGTAGAGACTTTGATCCATCATGTAGCACAAGATAACGGGAGCTACGTTGGAACACTGTCAGCTGGTTTATCAGCCCCTCTGACCTCCTATCTTCTAAAATGATTTTATTTGTAGGCTTGTTAGCTGAAGCTGGCTGACAACCTTGTATTATGACCTTTAAGTAAGAATCTTGCTATGGGATTGGATAGAAAGTAATGTTATTTCCCTCAGTTCCCATCCTTCACGTTTTTTACCATGAACGCTGAATACCCATGGAAGATAGTGTTTAATTTACTAAACGAATGCAAGCTGAAGCAGCCTTTTTGAAATAATTTAGAGTTGTTATTTCACAAAAACAAATGTGGAATGATAGACCCATTAATTAAAAGATAGAAATTCAAGAGAAAAAAGTCTCAATATTTTTTCTTCAAGTAATTAATGACACCATATGTGAAGCTAAGTGATTTCTATAATTTGCAGATTTGATCTCAGCTAAGAGCTAAAACTGTTCATAGCAGCACTAAGGAGGCCTATACCCCTACAGGGAAATTATAAAATTTTATATATTTTAACTCTTTCACTACTGCCAACATTCAGCACGTAGTGTTTTTTTCCAATCTTAGTGGTTTATTTCATTTCAATGTGTTTGTTGTGGGGATTATTAAAGCAGTCACCACAGAGCCTAGCACATAGTATATGCTTTTGCAATTTTTTTTTTGAGGCGGAGTCTCGCTCTGTCACCCAGGCTGGAGTACAATAGGGCAATCTCAGCTCACTGCAAACTCTGCTTCCCAGATTCAAGTGATTCTCGTACCTCAGCCTCCTGAGTAACTGGGATTACAGGCATCTGCCAGCATGCCTGGCTAATTTTTGTATGTTTAGTAGAGATGAGGTTTCACCATGTTGGCCAGGCTGATCTCGAGCTCCTGACCTCAAGTGTTCTGCCTGCCTCAGCCTCTCATAGAGCTGGGATTATAGGTGTAAGCCACCACACCCAGCCTACAATGTTTCTGAGAGTGGGTTTCGCTTTGTTGCCCGGGATGCAGTGCAATGGCACTATCACGACTCACTGCATCCAAAACCTCCCAGGCTCAGTAGATCCTCCTGCCTCAGCCTCTCGAGTAGCTGGGACTACAGGTGCGCACCACCACACCTGGCTCATTTTTAAATTTTTTTGTAGAGTCAGAGTCTCACTATGTTGCCCAGGCTGGTCTAGAACTCCTGGTCTCAAGTGAGCCTCCTACCTTGGCCTCTCTCAGTGCTGGGATTGCAGACATGAACTACACAGCACCTGGCTGATCTTTGCTATTATAATATCTTAAAATTATATAAATGGATTAGCATCAAGATAGTGCTGAATGGTATTTGACTAGGAATGTCTGAATTTGGTCTTGGGCCTGTCACTAGTTTCTGTGACAGTGTTGAGGAAGCTATTGCACAATGGGGGCAAATCAAGACAAAGTCATATTTCATTGTTAGCTGTAGCTTTGGCTCCAAACCCTAATGCAAAACTCCAGAGAGCTGGACCAGAAGAAGTGTAGAATTCCACTTCCTTAGGCTGGAGGCTACAAACACCAACACCCAAAGCAAGTCAAATGGCACATCTAGTCTCTCCTTCCTGCTTCATCACCTCATTCACCCTCAAGTTTTGAAATTTGCCTTTCCAGTGGTATGAAAAGGACACCTGCCAGATCTAGAGAACAAGGGACAAATACGAGCAAAAAGTTGTTCACGGAATATAAAGGTATCTATCCCAGACCTTCCTGTGTCAGGGCAAGACACTAAGTTTGTGTGAAAAAAAAAAGGAAAAAAAAAAAAAAGCAAAGAGAACAGAGAAAGGGGAAGTGGTTTAGACTTCTACCAAGTCCTAAGTGTTCCTTCCATATCCACCTGGGTGCAGAATTGAAAAGAAGGGAAAGAACCAAATTCAGTTTTGAAAATATAGCACTAGCTCTTATTGCCATCCCAGTCTTCTTAGGGCATTTGATAAATGGCCATGCACCAAGCTGCTAGTTGCAGATCATGCAATGTTCATTGACCAAACCAAATCAAACCATAGAAAACTGCTCCTTGTAGATTGAGTTAAAGGACAAAGGAACTGAACAAAGAGTACTACCTTCGCCCATGGGCAACAACTGTCTTCCAGGATTGTGAAGCTGGTTGACAATAATGTATGTAATGTACATGGCACATAGTAGGCTCTCAAACTGTAGTTATTTTTCTTTGTTTTGCTATTATTATGAAAGAAAAATCTGTGTGCTAGATACAGAAATGTACAAAATTGAATGAAAAGCAAAATTTACATAGTGCTTGATATAATAATTGTATCTCCCAGAACTATAGCAAAAAGTGATTGACTACTTAGAACTTAAAATTTTAAGAGTGATTTTAAACTGTTTTCTCTGAAATTGGTAGCTATGGGTGGTCAAATACAGTACTTGGATATAGATTTAAGAAACTTAAAATGAATACAGAGTTTGACAGTTATGTTCCATGTAGAATTAAGTCATATTTAGAATTTGACTGGGATGTTAGCCAAAGAAATTTGCTATAGTTTCATGAGATAAAATTATAGCATGAATCATCCTCTCTCTAGCCTCTTCAAGTAAGATTTTTTTCAAAGGATATTTTAAAGACAAACACAGTTCATAATTTGATGTATATGTGTTTCTGCAATTTGAGTCTTTAATTTCAAGTGGTATGGTAGAGACAGCATACCTTTTCTAAAGCACATTTTTGGGCTTATCAGATGAGAACTAAGTAAAGCCATACAAAAACATTTTTTTTTTTTTTCTATTTAAAAGGAGACAGGTCAGGCATGGTGGCTTATGCCTGTAATCGCAGCACTTTAGGAGGCCAAGGCTGGAGGACTACTTGAAGCCAAGGGTTCAAGACCAGCTGTGGGAACATAGCCAGACTCCCAACTCTACAAAAAAAAAAACTGGTCGCACATGGTGGCATATGCCTGTAGTCCCAGCTATTTGGGAGGCTGAGGCAAAAGGATCCCTTGAGCCCAGGAATTTGAGGCTGCAGTGAGCTATGATTACACTCCAGCCTGGGTAACAAAGCAAGACTCTGACTCAAAATGAATAAATAAATAAATAAATAAATAAATAAATAAAATGAAATATAAGGAGGCAAAGGTAATAGTTTGACATTTTTCCAGGCTAAGCTATCATTTAGACAATATAGAACATAAAAATATAGATAGTTTGACCAAAACTCAGATACAGGTAGTTTGGCCAAACTATCTGTATTTTTACATTCTATATAAACATGGTTATGAAAGAAAATATAGATATCTTTATGAGCAAAGATTTTTAAAATGAATTATCATATTTTTGACAGTATAAGACAAGTACAGAATGTTGGGAAAACTTATTCTGAGATCATCATCTAATAGTGCAGGCATAAGACATTTAAGTCCAACTTTAGAAGTCCTGATGTTTGTGTGGAAGATGAAAATACAGGTTTTTGTTTGTTTGTTTGTTTGTTTGTTTTTTGAGATGGAGTCTTGCTCTGTCGCCCAGGCTGGAGTGCAGTGGCGCAGTCTCGGCTCACTGCAAGCTCCGCCTCGCAGGTTCCCGCCATTCTCCTGCCTCAGCCTCTCCGAGTAGCTGGGACTACAGGCGCCCGCCACCACGCCCGGCTAATTTTTTGTATTTTTAGTGGAGACGGGGTTTCACTGTGGTCTCGATCTCCTGACCTCGTGATCTGCCCGCCTCGGCCTCCCAAAGTGCTGGGATTACAAGCGTGAGCCACCGCGCCCGGCCGAAAATACAGGTTTTAAAAGATTAGTCGAGTAAGATTGTATCAGGGTTACTAGATATTTTTTCATTTGTACTGGGATTTTTGGTTGGCTAAACTTTCACAATAAGCCAATTTAATCTTTTTCTTTCTTTTTTTTTTTTTTTTTTTTGAGACGTTGAGACGGAGTCTCGCTCTGTCGACCAGGCTGGAGTGCAGTGGCACGATCTCCGCTCACTGCAAGCTCCGCCTCCGGTTCAGGCCATTCTCCTGCCTCAGCCTCCCAAGTAGCTGGGACTACAGTCGCCCGCCACCACGCCCAGCTAATTTTTTTTTTTTTTTTTTTTTTTTGTATTTTTAGTAGAGACGGGGTTTTACCGTGGTAGCCAGGATGGTCTCAATTTCCTGATCTCATGATCCACCCGCCTCGGCCTCCCAAAGTGCTGGGATTACAGGCGTGAGCCACCGCGGCCGGCGAGTCAATTTAATCTTTAATCTTTAAAGTTATCATAACCTCTGAGTAATAGTATCTGTCATTGTGCTGAAGTTAATTGTGGTTCCCTTAACAATTGTTTTTTTAAAAAAAGTATTAGAAAAAGAGACTAGTAAGATAAAGCCCAGTCTAACTCATACAGTTTAAATAAGATGAGTTATTTAGACTGATTCTGCATAAACTTAAGTGTCATCTGATGTTGCAGCCATAAAATATGTAGATGACTTAACTTCTCTGTGACTTTGTTTCCTCATTTGTAAAATGGACATACCTCATTCAATTCTTGTAAAGATTAAAGTAGAAAACACATTTAAAGTGCTTCGAGGGGGGAGCCAGGCTGAGGGTGGGGGTGGGTGGCGGGCGGGCGGAGGGCGGGGAGGCGGGGCGGAGGAGGAGGAAGAGAGACTAGGGCAGCGGAGGAGGCGGAGCGCCGGGTACCGGGCCGGGGGAGCCGCGGGCCCTCGGGGAAGAGACGGATGATGAACAAGCTTTTCATCGGGAACCTGAGCCCCGCCGTCACCGCCGAAGACCTCCGGCAGCTCTTTGGGGACAGGAAGCTGCCCTTGGCGGCATAGGTCCTGCTCAAGTCCCGCTACGCCTTCGTAGACTACTCCGACCAGAACTGGGCCATCCGCACCATCGAGACCCTCTCGGGTCAAGTGGAATTGCATGGGAAAATCATGGAAGTTGATTACTCAGTCTCTAAAAAGCTAAGGAGCAGGAACATTCAGATTCGAAATATCCCTCCTCGCCTGCAGTGGGAGGTGTTGGATGGACTTTTGGCTCAATATGGGACAGTGGAGAATGTGGAACAAGTCAACACAGACACAGAGACCGCCGTTGTCAATGTCACATATGCAACAAAAGAAGAAGTAAGAATAGCCATGGAGAAGCTAAGCGGGCATCATTTGAGAACTACTTCAAGATTTCCTACCTCCCGGTTGAAGAGGTGAGCTGCCCTTCGCCCCCTCAGCGAGCCCAGCGTGGGGACCACTCTTCCTGGGAGCAAGGCCAAGCCCCTGGGGGCTCTTCTCAGGCCAGACAGATTGATTTCCCCCTGCGGATCCTGGTCCCCACCCAGTTTGTTGGTGCCATCATCGGAAAGGAGGGCTTGACCATAAAGAATCACTAAGAAGACCCAGTCCCGGGTAGACATCTATAGACAAGAGAACTCCGGAGCTGCAGAGAAGCCTGTCACCATCCATGCCACCCCAGAGGGGACTTCTGAAGCATGCCGCATGATTCTTGAAATAATGCAGAAAGAGGCAGATGAGGCCAAACTAGCCGAAGAGATTCCTCTGAAAATCTTGGCCCACAATGGCTTGGTTGGAAGACTGATTGGAAAAGAAGGCAGAAATTTGAAGAAAAACGAACATGAAACAGGGACCAAGATAACAATCTCACCTTTGCAGGATTTCAGCATATACAACCCGGAAAGAACCATCACTGTGAAGGGCACAGTCGAGGTCTGTGCCAGTGCTGAGATAGAGATTATGAAGAAGTTGCGTGAGGCCTTTGATATGCTGGCTGTTAATACCCACTCCGGATACTACTCCAGCCTGTACCCCCATCACCAGTTTGGCCCGTTCCCGCATCATCACTCTTATCCAGAGCAGGAGATTGTGAATCTCTTCATCCCAACCCAGGGTATGGGCGCCATCATCGGGAAGAAAGGGGCACACATCAAACAGCTGGTGAGATTTGTGGGAGCCTCCATCAAGATCGCCCCTGCGGAAGGCCCAGACATCAGCGAAAGGTCATCATCACCGGGCCACCGAAAGCCCAGTTCAAGGCCCAGGGGCGGATCTTTGGGAAACTGAAAGAAGAAAACTTTTTTAGGCCCAAAGAAGTGAAGCTGGAAACCCATATCAGAGTGCCCTCTTCCACCGCTGGCTGGGTGATTGGCAAAGGGGGCAAGACAGTGAATGAACTGCAGAATTTAATCAGTGCAGAAGTCATCGTGCCTCGTGACCAAACGCCAGATGAAAATGAGGAAATGATCGTCAGAATTATCGGGCACTTCTTTGCTAGCCAGACTGCACAGCACAAGATCAGGGAAACTGTACAACAGCTGAAGCAGCAGAAGCAGAAATACTCTGAGGGAGTCGCCTCACAGCGCAGCAAGTGAGGATCCCACAGGCACAAGCAAAACAACAGATGAATGTAGCTCTTCCAACACCTGACAGAATGAGACCAAACACAGCCAGCCAGATCAAGAGCAAACCAAAGACCATCTGAGGAATGAGAAGTCGGCGGAGGCGGCCAGGGACTCTGTAGAGGCCCTGAGAATGCCAGGGGCCAAGGAGGGGTGGGGAAGGTCAGCCAGGTTTGCCAGAACCACCGGGCCCCTCCTCCTGTCCCTCAGGGCTTCTGCAGGCTTCAGCCATCCACTTCACCATCCACTCGGATCTCTCCTTAACTCCCATGACGCTATCCCTTTTAGTTGAACTAAAATAGGTAAACATGTTCAAAGCCAAGCAAAATGCACGCCCCTTTTTGTGGAAAATCGTCTCTCTACACGTGTATACCTATTAGAAGGGGAAGATGTTAAGATATGTGGCCTGTGGGTTACACAGGGTGCCTGCAGCAGTAATATATTTTAGAAATAATGTATCAAATAACTCAACTAACTCCAATTTTTAATCAATTATTTTTTCTTTTCTTTTTAAAGAGAAAGCAGGCTTTTCTAGACTTTAAAGAATAAAATCTTTCTTTGGAAGGTCTCACGGTGTAGAGAGGAGCTTCCAGGCCACCCACACAAAATTCACCCAGAGGGAAATTTTGTCAGAAGGACACTCACAGCAGTTCTGGATCACCTATGTATGTCAACAGAAGGGATACTGTCTCCTTGAAGGGGAAACTCTGTCACTCCTCATGCTTGTCTAGGTCATACACCCATTTCTCTTTGCTTCACAGGTTTTAAACTGTTTTTTTTGCATACTGCTATATAATTCTCTGTCTGTCTCTGTTTATCTCTCCCCTCCCCTTCTTCTCTATCTCCATTCTTTTGAATTTCCTCATCCCTCCATCCCAATCCCATATCTACACACCCGCCCCCAACCCCTCTCTGCCAGGTAAAGCAGTGCTCTGAGTATCACATCACACAAAAGGAGCAAAAGCGAAACACACAAACCAGCCTCAACTTACACTTGGTTACTCAAAAGAACAAGAGTCAATGGTACTTGTTCTAACGTTTTGGAAGAGGAAAACAGGAACCCATCAAACCAACCATGCAACCAAACAAGGAAAAAATTCCACAATGAAAGAATGTATTTTGTCTTTTTGCATTTTGGTGTATAAGCCATCAATACTCAGCAAAATGATTTCTTTCTTTAAAAAAAAATGTGGAGGAAAGTAGAAATTTATACAAGGTTGTTGGCCCAGAGCATTAAACTTACAGATATTTTAACGAGAAAAACACACAGGAAAAAGCTACCTCAGGTGTTTTTTACCTCAGCACCTTGCTCTTGTGTTTCCCTTAGAGATTTTGTAAAACTGACAGTTGGAGCATTTTTTAAATTTTTTAAATAAAAATGAGTTGAAAAAAAAATAAGATATCAACTGCCAGCCTGGAGAAGGTGACACTCCAAATGTGCAACAGCTGTTCTGAATTGTCTTCCGCTAGCCAAGACCCTATATGACCTTCTTTTGGACAAACCTTGAAAATGTTTTTTAAAAAAAAAACAATGATGACAAAGGAAACAGAGATAGAGAATATTGGAGATGTCCTGAATTTTAACAGGATGTGCGCCATTAGGGCTTTTTGCGCTAAATGGTGAACATGTACTGGTTTATGTGAACAAGCCATTACACCACCAGACTGCAATGCCAGTTTCCTCTACTGCAAACAGTGTTTGTTCTGTGACAAAAAAAAAGAAAAAAGAAATATATCCAGCTAACAAGAAAAAATAAATAAATAAAGTGCTTAGAATTGTTCTTGGCACACTGTAAACATTTAATGTAGGATATATGTTATAAGTAGCAATAATAGTATATGGGAAATAATGGCTTAACATATAGTTATATGAATGTAAACAAAGGGCATATTGTTTTATAATTTATCCACCTAAAATTTGAAGGAACCATTTATATTTCCTAATCAACAAAATAAAATTTCTGAAAAATACCCAATGCATGATTAATATTTAGTGAATATTCAGTAATACATAATTAATGCCCATTAAGCATAGAAAACAAAAAAAACTTAAGATGTTATACATAATACATAAAGTACTGCTTATCATTTTATCTCACTGATTTATTACTTTGTTTAAGCAATGGGTCAAATAATGTTTCCCTGAAAAACAAATATTAAAATATTACAGTGTTAGGCTAAAAGAGGCATTAATCTTCCTCCCCAACACCAGGATTTCCATATACTTTTGTATTTGGTAAGGCAAATAATTTCCAATAAACTATAGCAGTATAATAGGCATAATTATTTTTCCAGACTTGCATAAGTTATTAATTATTCTGAAAAAATTTTAAGAGACAGAGTCTCACTCTGTCATTCAAGCTGGAGTACAGTGGTGTGGTCATAGCTCATTGTAATCTCAAATTCCTATGCTTAGGAGATCCTCCTGCCTTAGCCTCCAGAGTAGCTGGAACTACAGGCACTCATCCCCACATCTGGCTAATGTTTTTATTTTTTGTATAGACGAGGTCTCACTATATTGCCCAGGCTGATCTTGAACACTTGTCCTCAAGAAATTCTCCTGCCTTGGCCTCCCAAAGTGCTGGAATTATGGGCATGAGTCACTGTTCCTGGCAATTTATTATTAACTCTGCAGGATAACTTCATAAATTTTGGCCTTAAAACATGGTCTTTTGTCCATTCTACATTGTTTTCTCTCATTAATTCCAACTGTATTAATATGCATTCAGCCCCATTTCTTATCCTCTCTTTAGAGTCTAAAATGGATTCTTTCATGTCCAGAGAAAGAAGAATAAAAGAGTGGCAGCTTGCTGGGTGCAGTGGTTTATGCCTGTAATCCCAGCACTTCGAGAGACTAAGGCGGGAAGATTGCCTTAGCCCAGGAGATTGAGACCAGCTGAGCAACATAGCAAGCCCCCATGTCTAGAAAAAATGAAAACATTAGCTGGGTGTGGTGGCTTGCACGTGTAGTCCCAGCTACCTGGGTGACAAAGCAAGACTCTGTCTCAAAAAAAAAAAAGCAGCAAAAGGCATAGAAAAATGGGGTTTCCAAAACTCTGGGGATTAATAAGAGAAAAAAAAAAAACAAGAAGGGAAAATGATGGCATAAAACAGAGAGTAGAAACAAAAGCACTGAGTACAACCCAGTATTGATCTTAATCTGCTCTCATGTCTGACTACAAACCTTGGAATTGTCTGCTGGGGCGACAGTCATCTGAAGATGTAAATGGATTAGACATACAAAATAATTCATTTGCATGGCTTCATGTAGTAGTGTTGGCTGTCTGCTGGGAGCTCAGCTAGAACTTTCCACAAGTGCCTACATGTTCCTTGCCTTTTATAGCAAGATGGCTGGGCTCCCAAAGAGAGCATCTTGAGTACTGGAATTTCCACAACAAGCATTTCAAAAAAATCAGGTAGAAGTCATAAAACTTTTTATGATCTAGCCTTGGAAATCACAGAACATCATTTCCGATGCATTCTATTGGTCAAGCAAATCACTAAAGTCAGCCCAGATTCATGGAGCAGTTGGACTCCATCTCTCAACTGGAAGAGTGACAAAGAGTTTGCAGCTATCCTTAATCAACTGCAAATATGAAAAAAAAAACCTCTAGAAATGAAAATCATTATAATCAAAATTAGGCACTCAGTGCAGGGGTTTCACAGAATTTTTGACAAAGTTGAAAGCTGAGCTCCCAGAATATAACATCCCAAAGATTAAAAAAACCAAAAAATTTTTTTGGCTGGGTGCAGTACCTCACGCCTGTAATCTCAGCATATTGGCAGGCAGATCACTTGAGGTGAGGAGTTCGAGACCAGCCTGGCCAACATGGTAAAATTCCCGTCTCTACTAAAAATACAAAACATTAGCCAGGTATGGTGGCAGGTGCCTGTAGTCCCAGCTACTGGAGAGGCTGAGGCAGGAGAATTGCTTGAACCTGGGAGGCAGAGGTTGCAGTGAGCCTAGATCATGTCACTGAACTCCAGCCTGGGCAACAGAGCCAGAATCTATCTCAAAAAAAAAAAAAAAAAAAAAAAAAAATTAAAAAGATGATGGAAACCAGAAAAGAATGAAATAATTTTTTCAGTGAGCTAATAATAATAATAGTAATAATTGTCAACATAACATTTTATGATGAGAGAAAATATTCTTCAGGAATGTTTTACACAAACAAAAATTAACATAGTCTATCACCAGTAGACCCAAATTAAAGGAAATACTAAAGGGTATTCTGTAGGCAAAAGACAAAATGATCCTAGATACAAAGTTCCCAGGTGCCAGAAGGAATGAAGAGCACAAAAGTGGTAGATGTACATAGATCTAAATAAACATGGACTATATAAAACAATGATAAAAATTTCTTTCCTCCTTTTTTGGACTTACAAGAAACAATATGCAGAAATGGAAATGCATGATAACACTAGCGTATAAACAAGGGAGGTTTGGAAGGCCGAGGCGGGCAGATCACCTGAGGTCAGGAGTTTGAGACCAGCCTGACCAACATGGAGAAACCCCGTCTCTACTAAAAATACAAAATTAGCCGGGCATGGTGGCTGTATGCCTGTAATCCCAGCCACTCGGGAGCCTGAGGCAGGAGAATCGCTTGAACCCGGGCGCCAAAGGTTGCGGTGAGGCGAGATCGCATCATTGCACTCCAGCCTGGGCAACAAGAGTGAAACTCCCTCTCAAAAAAAAAAAAAAAAAAAAAATTAGCTGGGCATGGTGGTGGGCACCTGTAATCACAGCTATTCGGGAGGCTGAGGCAGGAGAATCGCCTGAACCCAGGTGACAGAGGTTGCAGTGAGCCGAGATCGCACCACTGCACTCTAGCCTGGGCAACAGAGCGAGACTCCATCTCAAAAAACCCCAAAAAACAAAAACAAAATAAAACGAGGTAAAGTACTAATTAGCATTAGAATATGATATGTCATTTTTCAAGTCCGGATATAAGCCATTATTCTTACTGTAAATTGATTTTCAACAAAGGTGCTGAGGTGATTGAATAAGGGAAAGGATAGTGTTTTTTTGTTTGTTTTTGTTTGTTTGTTTGAGACAGAGTCTAGCTCTGTTTCCCAGGCTGGAGTGGTGCAGTGGTGTGATCTCGGCTCACTGCAACCTCTGCCTCCTGGGTTCAAACAATTCTCCTGCTTCAGCCTCCCAAATAGCTGGGATTAGAGGCACCTGCCACCACACCGCGTAACTTTTGTATTTGTAGTACAGTTGGGGGTTTCACCATGTTTTCCAAGCTGGTCTCGAACTCCAGGCCTCAGATGATCTGCCCTCCTCTGCCTCACAAAGTGCTGGGATTCCAGGAGTGAGCCACCGTGCCCAGCAGAATAGAATAGTTTTTAATCAACAAATATTGCTGGAACAATTGGATACCCACATGCAAGACAATGAATTTAGACCCTTGCCTCATACCATACACAAAAATAAATTCAAAGTGGTTGGGCGCAGTGGGTCACACCTGTAATCTCAGCCCTTTGAAAGGCCGAGGTGGGAGGATCACCTGAGATCAGGAGTTCGTGACCAGCCTGGCCAACATGGTGAAACCCCGTCTCTACTAAAAACACAAAAAATTTAGCTGGGCCTGGTGGCGCCCACCTGTAGTCCCAGCTAGTTGGGAGACTGAGGTTGGAGAATGGCTTGAGCCTGGGAGGCAGAGGTAGCAGTGAGCCAACATTGCACCACTGCACTCCAGCCTGGGTAACAGAGTGAGACCCTGTCTCAAAATAAATAATAAATAAATAAATACATAAACTCAAAATGGATCATAAACATAAATGTAAGAGCTAGAACTATGAAAATTCTGCAAGAAAACATAGAAGTAAATTTTCATGGTCTTGGGTTAAGGCAAAACATCAAAAGCACAAATAATAAGATGAAAATACTAATAAACTGAACTTCAAAGTTAAAAACTTTTGTCCTTCAAAGGACACAGTAAGGAAGTGAAAAGACAAGCCACAAATCTGGAGAAATATTTGTAACTCATATACCTAAGAAGGGACTCATAACCAGAATATATGAAGAACTCTTACACCTCAGTGATAAGAAGACAAATAGGCCGAGCATGGTGGAGCACGCCTGTAATCCCAGCACTTTGGGAGGCTGAGGCTGGAGGATTACGAGTTCAGGAGATCGAGAACATCCTGGCCAACATGGTGAAACCCCGTCTCCACTAATAATACAAAAATTAGCTGGGGGTGGTGGTGCGTGCCTGTAATCCCAGCTACTCAGGAGGCTGAGGCAGGAAAGTCACTTGCACCAGGGAGTCGGACATTGCAGTGAGCCGGACGTTGCAGTGAGCCCAGATCGCGCCATTGCACTCCAGTCTGGCAACAGAGTGAGACTCCAGCTCAAAAACAGAAAAAGAAAAAAGAAAGAAAGAAAGAAAAATTCAATCATCTTAACTGTACAATTGAATAATTTCTTAGTGATTTTACAGAGTTGTGAAAACATCATATTTGCATTGCTTCCACTTTTTCAGCCACTATGAATAATGTTTCTATGACCATTTATGTACAAGACTCTGGGTGGACATACATTTTTATTTTGGGGGGCAAATATGTAGCAGTAAATCTGCTGGGTCAAAGATAAATCTAGGTTTGAGGGCCGGGCGCGGTGGCTCACGCTTGTAATCCCAGCACTTTGAGAGGCTGAGGTGGGCGGATCACGAGGTCAGGAGATGGAGACCACGGTGAAACCCCGTCTCTACTAAAAATACAAAAAAATTAGCCGGGCGTGGTGGCGGGCGCCTGTAGTCCCAGCTACTCGGAGAGGCTGAGGCAGGAGAATGGCGTGAACCCGGGAGGCGGAGCTTGCAGTGAGCCGAGATTGCGCCACTGCACTCCAGCCTGGGCGACAGAGCGAGCCTCCGTCTCAAAAAAAAAAAAAAAAAAAAAAAATCTAGGTTTGATATCACAACAGATAAAATAGATAAATCTATGTTTGATATTTTAAGAAATTGTCAGACTATTTTGAAAAGTGATCACACCATTTTACACTCCACCACACCCACCAAAATGAGTGAATTTTATGATATGTATATTTCACCTCAATAAAGCTGTTAATACCCGGCATGGTGGCTCACACCCGTAATCCTAGCACTTTGGGAGCCCGAGGCGGAAGGATCCCTTGAGTCCAGGAGTTGGAGAGAAGCCTGGGCAACATAGGGAGACCACCTCTCTGCAGAAAATTTTAAATAATTAGCCAGGCGTGCTGGTGCAGGCCTGCAGTCCCCGCCACTTGGGAGGACGGCTTGAGCCTGGGAGTTCCAGGCTGCAGTGGACCAAGATTGTGCCACTGCATTCCTACCTGGGTGACAGAGCAAGACTCTGTCTCAAAACAAACAAACAAAATCAATAAAGCTGTTAAAATTTTTTAAGGAAAATAATTATAATCTAGAGGATAATATCTAAAACGGAAGCAAAATAATGCATATTTTCCAGACTAACAGAGGAACGGAAATAGAATTACAAAAATAATTTTTATTTTATATTTATTTATTATTACTATTTTTGAGACAGGTTCTAGCTCTGTTGCCCAGGCTGGAGTGCTGTGGCTGATCTTGGCTCACTGCAACCTCCACCTCCCAGGCTTAGGCGATCTTCCCACCTCAGTTGCTGTAACTACAGTTGTGCACCACCACAACTGGCTAAGTTTAGTGGTTTTTTTTTTTTTTTTTTTTTTTTGAGACGGAGTCTCGCTCTGTCACCCAGGCTGGAGTGCAGTGGCGCAATCTCGGCTCACTGCAAGCTCCGCCTCCCGGGTTCACGCCATTCTCCTGCCTCAGCCTCTCCGAGTAGCTGGGACTACAGGCGCCCGCCACCACGCCCGGCTAATTTTTTTTGTATTTTTAGTAGAGACGGGGTTTCACCATGGTCTCGATCTCCTGACCTCGTGATCCGCCCGCCTCAGCCTCCCAAAGTGCTGGGATTACAAGCGTGAGCCACCGCGCCTGGCCAAGTTTTGTATTTTTTGTAGAGACAAGGTTTTGTCACGTTGCCCAGGCTGGTCTTGAACTCTTGAGCTCAGGCAATCCGCCTGCCTCCACTTCCCAAAGTATTGGGTTTACAGGCGTGAGCCACCCAGTCCAGCCTACAAAAACAAGTTTTTTTAAAAAGGCGGCCAGGTGCGGTGGCTCACACCTGTAATCCCAGCACTTTGGGAGGCCAAGGCGGGTGGATCGTGAGGTCAGGAGATGGAGACCATCCTAGCTAACCATGGTGAAACCCATCTCTAGTAAAAATTAAAAAATTAGCCAGGCATGGTGGCAGGCGCCTGTAGTCCCAGCTACTCGGCAGGCTGAGGCAGGAGAATCACTTGAACCTGCGAGGTGGAGGTTACAACGAGCCGAGATCGCACCACTGCGCTCCAGCCTGGGCAACAGAGCCAGACTCTGTCTCAAAAAAAAAAAAAAAAAAAAAAAAAGCAAGAAAGGAGATAAAAAGGAACATAAAACAAGTAGGAGAAATACAAAACACATAGATTTAAGATCAAATATATTAGTAATAATGTTAAAGTATAAATGGACTGTGTGTTATTTATCTATGGCCTCTCAGCTCCAAATTCACCCTGTTTTCCGCTCTGTGAAAATGTTTCGGCCAGGCGCGGTGGCTCACGCTTGTAATCCCAGCACTTTGGGAGGCTGAGGCGGGCGGATCACGAGGTCAGGAGATCGAGACCATGGTGAAACCCCGTCTCTACTAAAAATACAAAAAAATTAGCCGGGCGTGGTGGCGGGCGCCTGTAGTCCCAGCTACTCGGAGAGGCTGAGGCAGGAGAATGGCGTGAACCCGGGAGGCGGAGCTTGCAGTGAGCCGAGATTGCGCCACTGCACTCCAGCCTGGGCGGACTCCGTCTCAAAAAAAAAGAAAATGGTTCTGGGCCTTCTAAGTTTTATCTTGCCAGATGGCACAGAAACTATCAGTAGAGGGCGCTAGAGAGACATTGCAAAAAGAAAAGATTTTTAACTTCCAGGGGCCCCTGCACTCCATCCTGAGGCTCCTGCAGCATGCGCCCCTTCCTAGCATCCAGCTTCTGTGGCGTACATGACCTCCCCTCTTTTCCTGGCACCCTGGTGTAAGGAATTCCGGTAAGTTCCAGAGGGTGGATTTCTAGAAAGTTCCACTCATCTGGCACCAGGGAGACTTTTTTTTGCCATCTGGTGAGCCATGGCCATGATCTCTTTGCCCTAGAGTGGCAGGGGTGTGAGTTGTACTTTTCCCCGGATGTTCTACCTCGGGGTCAAGAGTAGTGGCTGTTCCTTTTTTTTTTTTTGAGTCAGTCTCACTCCGTTGCCCAGGCTGGAGTGTAATGGCACGTGTTGGCTAGGCTGGTCTTGAACTCCTGAACTCAAGTGATCCGCCTGCCTCAGCCTCCCAAAGTGCTGGGATTACAGGAGTGAGCCACGGAACCCGGCTGTGGCTATTCCTTTAACGTGCTATATTTATTAGAATTATCTTTGCTTCTTACTAATCAATCCCTTTTACCCCAATTCTATTTAGTACCATTAAATAACATTTAATAGTATTATTATTTTGGGACAGGGTCGGCTCTGTCGCTCATTTTATGTAGTACTTCTTTATATTATATTTCCTCTTCAAATTACCATCGTGGTCTCTGACTCTTGATTGGACCTAGACTGATACATAGACTAACATGTTCTAATAAAAGACAGAATTTTTCAGACTCAATTAAAAAAAAATACCCTAATGTATTTTGCATACAAGAGGCATAGCTGAAACATCATAATACAGAAGGATTGAAAGTAAAAATATGGAAAAATATATAGTACAAAATGGCTGACCGAAAGAAGCTGTTCTAGGTGTTAAGCAAAAGTAACTGCCATTATAAAGAGGAGCACTTTATAATGATAAAAAAGTTCAATTTACAGGAAGGTATAAAAAATTCTGAATTTCTATGGTGACTAGTAACATGGCCTTAACAAAATATAAAGCAAATATGGACAGAACCGTAAGAATAAATAGATACATCCTTAATCAGAATGGAAGATCTTAATACTCCTCTCTCAGTAATTGATAAACAGAAAAGAAAATCAGTTCCTAGATTCAAAAAATATAATTAACAAACTTGCTTTTATTACTTGCTTTAATTGCTTGCAGAATTCACATTTTTTCTTTTTCTTTTTCTTTTTCTTTTTTTTTTTTTTGAAATGGAGTCTCACTCTGTTGCCCAGGCTGGAGTGCAGTGGCAGGATCTGGGCTCACTGCAGCCTCTGTCTCCCAGGTTCAAGTGATTCTCCTGCCTCAGCCTCCGGAGTAGCTGGGATTACAGGTGCCAGCCACCACGCCCAGCTAATTTTTGTATCTTTAGTAGAGATGGGGTTTCACCATGTTGGCCCGGCTGGTCTTGAACTCCTGACCTCAAATGATCCACCCACCTCCATCTCCCAAAGTGCTGGGATTACAGGCGTGAGCCACCACACCCTGCCTTCATATTTTTTTCAAAGATGAAAGGATCATTTATAAAAGTGGACTATTTGTTGTGCAGTAGAGCCTAACACATTTCAAAGGATTGAAATGATATATAGTACATTTTCTGACCAAAATTAACCTAATCTAGCAATTTATTTACAAGATAATAGAAAATACTCATATGTTTGGAAATTTAGAAGTACATTACCAAATAACTCGTAGATCAAAGAAGAAATCACAGTGGAAATTAGATAATATTTTGAACTGAATTATGATAAAAATACAGCTTATTAAAAGGTTGTGTGATGCAGCTAAAGAGTACTTAGAAGTTAATTTATAAGCTAAATGTGTATATTAGGAAACAGGAAACGAATCTACTCATTCATTTCAGGAAGTTAGGGAAAAGTATGACAAAATAAACCCCAAAAGGTCAGAGTAGGAAAAAATGCAGATAAGAGTAGAAATTAACAAAATAAAAAAACCCATAGAGTTGAAAAGATTGACACAGCTAAAATTAAATTGATAAACCTCTGGTGAAACTGATAAATAAAAATGAAGAGAAGACACAAATAACCTTTTGTTCTAAGCTTTTAAAAAAGTCACTAAGAGGCAATTATGAACAATTTTATACTAACAATTTTGGAATGTTAGAAAAAATGATCAAATTCCTAGAAAAATACAACTTATCTAATATGGTACAAGAAAACTAGATAATCAGGCCAGGCATGGTTGGTCACACCTGTAATCCCAACATTTTGGGAGGCTGAGGCAGGCCAATTACTTAAGCCCAGGAATTCAAGACCAGCTTGGGCAACATGATGAGATCCCATCTCTACAAAAAAGACAAAAATTAGCTGGGTGTTGTGGCATGTGCCTATAGTCCCAGCTACCAGGGTGGCTGTGGTGAGAGGATCACTTGAATTCGGGAGGTCCAATCTGCCATGAGCCATGTTCGTGCCACTGCACTGTAGCAAGACTCTGTCAAAAAAAAAAAAGGAAGGAAGGAAGGAACGAAGGAAGGAAGGAAGGAAGGAAGGAAGGAAGGAAGGAAGGAAGGAAGGAAAGGGAGGGAGGAAGGAAGGAAGGAAGGCTTGCCACACTTGTAGCAGGAAGGAAGGAAAGAAAGACAGACTAGATAATCAAAATAATCTTATAACTGTTAAACAAATTGAGCCCATAATTAATTGCCACAAAAAAAAGCTTCAAGTCAAGATGGCTTTCCTGTATACTTTCATGCAACATTTAAGAAAGAAATCATACCTATTAAAAAAAATATGTATCAGAGGATTTAAGACCAATATAATGACCTTGACACCAAACCTCAACAAGAACATAATGAGAAATGAAAATGGCAAGACTATTATGAGAAACTAAAAACCTTTCAGAAAGTAGGTGAAGAAATTTTTTTTTTTGAGACCAAGTTTCGCTCTTGGTGCCCAGGCTGTAGTCTAAGATCGTGCCACTGCACAAACAAAAACAAAACAAAACAAAACAAAAAACATAGACTGGGTGGCTTAAACAACAAACATTTATTTCTCACAGTTCTGGTGGCTGGAAGTCTGAGATGAGGGTGCCAACGTGGTCAAGGCCCTCCCACTGGTTCACAGACAGCTGCCTTCTTGCTATATCAGCACATGGTGGGGAGAGAGAGAGCAAGCGCAGGTTCCTTCATCTTCCAAAGGTACAAACCTTATCATGGGGGCTTTACCCTCATAACCTCATCTAACCCTGATCACCTCCCAAAGGCCCCACCTCCAAATACCATCACACTGGATGGGGGCTTCAACATATGAATTTTGGGGTGGGGGACACAAACATTCAGTGCATAGCAAAAAGTATAGGGATTAAAATATGCTGGTCATTAAGCTATTGTCTTTCACCTTGAGACCTGTTTTATGATGTTGGTTCTGGGATTCTGCAAACCACATTTCTTTGCCAGTTGCTTTTCTGCTGGGGTCTGTCTGCAAGAGGCCCTGAGTCATATGGAAATTCTGTGTATATGTCTCTCTCTCTCTTTGTGCTGTGTGTGTGTGTGTGTGTGTGTGTGTGTGTGTGTGTGTGTGTGCGTGTGTATTTCTGAGTCATCTTGTATTCATCTGGTAAGTAGTTTTCACACATAGCCCTAATTTAGAAGAAACCTCTGAATTCTTATTTTCAGTATGATTAGAGATAAAAAGAATAAGAGATAAAACATTTTTAAAGGATCCTCATTACTTCTTTTTAAAATATATAGCTGGGCACAGTGGCTCATGCCTGTAATCCCAGCACTTTGGGAGGCCGAGGCGGGCAGATCACCTGAGGTCAGGAGTTCAAGACCAGCCTGGCCAACATGGTGAAACTAAAAATACAAAAAATTAGCTGGGAGTGGTGGCAGGTGCCTATAATCCCAGCTACTCTCTGAAGCCTGAGGCATGAGAATCGCTTGAATCCAGGAGGCAGAGGTTGCAGTGAGCCGAGATCTCGCCGTTGCCCTCCAGCCTGGGCAACAAGAGTGAAATGCTGTCTAAAAAAATAAATAAATAGGCTGGGTGCAGTGGCTCAAGCTTGTAATCCCAGCACTTTGGGAGGCCGAGGTGGGCAAATCACCTGAGGTCAGGAGTTCAAGACTAGCCTGGCCAACATAGCAAGACCCTATCTCTACAAAAAATACAAAAATTAGCCCGGCATGATGGCTCATGCCTGTAATCCTAACCACTTGGGAGGCTGGGGCACGAGAATCCCTTGAACCCCGGAGGTGAAGGCTGCAGTGAGCAGAGATCATGCCACTGCACTCCAGCCTGGGTGACAGGTGAGACTCCATCTCAAAACTAAATAAATAATAAATACATAAATAAATACAAATAAAATAAAATACAAATAAAATAATATAAAATAAAATAAGGCTGGGTGCAGTGGCTCATGCCTGTAAACCCAACATTTTGGGGAACCAAGGTGGGAGCATTGCTTGAGGCCAGGAGTTTGAGACCAGCCTGGGCAATGAAGCGAGACCCTGTCTTTATAAAAATTTTTTTAAAAAGCTGGGCACAGCAGCATGCATCTGTAATCTCAGCTACTCAGGGGGATGAGGTGGGAAGATGACCTGAGCCCAGGTGTTCAAGGCTGCAGCAAGCCGTGATCATGCCACTGCACTCCAGCCAGGGTGACAGAGACAGACCCTGTCTCAAACAAACAAATACATCAGATGACATCTCCTGAAACATGTTCTGTTCTAAGGAGTAATTTACACTCACTAGGATTAATCTGTTCAACCTGTTAAACTACTAAGAGAGCAGTGGATAGGTGTGTTAGTCCAGGCTTATATTACTGTGTGACCTCATCCCTCTATTTTGGATCCAGAGATGTTTCCCCTCTGGATATGATCAGTTTCTTTGCAGTTGGCTTGAATCTCAAACCCCAGATTCTGCCTATAAAGTTAATAATACTCTGCTTCTAACTGTGTAAGTTTTCTCCATGTGGGAACTTAGTATACAGACTTTTCCCCATAACTACAACCTGAATACAGAACAGTGATCATGCAACTTCTATATATCCTGACCACACTTCTGCCTTTGTAATTTGAATTATTTGGCACTATGAACAGCATTTAGCATAGTATTTTTCCATTTTTTTCCTTGGGGAATGAGACAAAGATGAGGTTGTGAACCAAGCTGACAAGGCTGCTCTAGATTATTTAAGTACAGATGGTCCCCAATTTCCAATGGTTCAACTTAATTTTTTGACTTTATGATAGTGCAAAAGTGATACTTATTCAGTAGAAACTATACCTCAAGTACCCATACAACCATTCTATGGTCTTTCCTAATAGTCTAATATTAATTGAGAACTTTTTTGAGCTTCCAGAAATCAAGGCGGTATTAATAGGAAACAGCTATGCTTCTGACAACTTCTTGAAAATACTGTCAGGGTTGAGGTGGCTTCCTCATGCTGCTTGGGCAATCCTTCTTTAAATGCCATGGCTTGCCACACTTGTAGCAGTTAACAGGTGTACCCTGGGAATTCTGGACTTAGTGGGCTTGTCTGGTGGCCATTAAAGCCTCTGTCTCTTTCCTGTATTTCCTCTCTCTCTCCTGGGCCTCCCTATCTCTATTATAAAAAACCGAGGTGGCTACTTTCAGGAGGTTCTCTAAAGTACTATCTGGTCCCAGGGCCTGTTTCTGCAACTTCCTCCTGATATCAGGGGTTGCCTGAGTAATAAATTTACCCTTTAGGATAAGTTGTCCCTCGACTGAGTCAGGAGATAGAGAGGTGTGCTTTACAAAGGCCTCTCTTAGCCTTTCCAAGAAGGCAGTGGGATTTTCATCAAATCCCTTGTCTATCATGGATAACTTGGTATGCTTAAGAGGCTGGCCGGGTGCAGTGGCAGGGTCTTGGAAAAGAGGCAGATCTGACAGTTCAACTTTTTTTTTTTTTTGAGACAGAGTCTTGCTCTGTCACCCAGGCTGGAGTGCAGTGGCATGATCTCAGCTCACTGCAAGCTCCGCCTTCCAGGTTCACGCCATTCTCCTGCCTCAGCCTCCGCAGTAGCTGGGACTACAGGTGCCCGCCACCTCACCCGGCTAATTTTTTTGTATTTTTAGTAGAGACGAGATTTCACCATGTTAGCCAGGATGGTCTCGATCTCCTGACCTCGTGATGCCCCCACCTTGGCCTCCCAAAGTGCTGGGATTACAGGCGTGAGCCACTACACCCAGCCTAGTATCACATTTTAACTCACCATTCTTCAACTGTATCTTGGACAAGCCCCCAGTTTAAACTGGAGAATTCCCTGACCCCCCTCACAGGACATGCAACAGGGTGTGGCTTACCTGTTCAGTCACTGCCACGGCTAAACCCCTTATAGGAAGGGGAGCACACAGACCGACAGGTGCAGGAGCCCAAGTGGGTATGTGTTACAGTGTGTCTTTTTAGCTTTGCCGTCCGTGGACAACTTCAGTGTTAACCAGCTCAGTGGACCCTCTGCCTTTCTGCAAGGGCACAGGGCCAGTGTGACAGCTCTCTATATGCCAGGCTCTTGTCCAGCATCCCAGAAGAATCAGGTCATACACGAACTTGAGCGATGAATGCAGGAGTTTTATTGAGCAGTGGAGGTGGCTCTTAGTGGGATGGATGGGGAGCCGGAAGTGGGGATGGAGTGGGAAGATGATCTTCCCTGGGAGTTTGGCCATCCAGCTGCTGAACTCCTGTCTGACCACCCCCAGCAGAACTCCTCTTGGCATTCAGAGGTTCCTCTTCTCTTTCTCTGCCATGTCGTTCTGCTGTTCATCTGGTTGTCTTGTCGTTTCCTCATGTGATTCTGGGGTTTGGGGTTTATATGGGTACCGGATGAGGGGCATGGTGGAGAAGGAAGGAAGGAAGGAGGAAGGAAGGAGGAAGGAAGGAGGAAAGAAGGAGGGAAGGAAGGAGGGAGGGAGGAGGGAGGGAGGAGGGAGGGAGGGAGGAAAACAAACCAGGAGGCAGAATGCTTGAACTGACTGTGCAGCTATTGCAAAAGTTCTCAGGAGGGTGCCTGCCTGTCTGGTGAATGTGAGAGACAGTAAGGAGGCCACAGTGGCTACAGTAGACAAACCTAGGAGGTGAATTGTAGGTGATGAGATGAGAGAGACAGAGCCCTTCTTTTGGAACCTTATATATCTAGGTCATTGTTAAAACTTTAGCTTTAACTCTGAGGAAGATGAAAAACCAGCGGAGACTTTTGAGTGGAGGGTTATATCTGTCTTACTTTTTTTGAGATGGTGTTTCGCTCTTGTCCTCCAGGCAGGAGTGAAATGGCGTGGTCTCGGCTCACTGCAACCTCCGCCTCCCAGGTTCAAGTGAGTCTTCTGCCTCAGCCTCCCCAGTAGCTGGGATTACAGGCACCTGCCACCATGCCTGGTTCATTTTTGTATTCTTTTAGTAGAGATGGGGTTTCACCACATTGGCCAGGCTGGTCTTGAACTCCTGACCTCAGGTAATCCACCCACCTCGGCCTCCCAAAGTGCTGGGATTACAGGCATGAGCCACCGCACCCGGCCTGTGTTACTTTTAAAAGGATCACTCTGGCAGCTCTATGCAGAGTACTTAGGCAACTGCAGGTGGGGTACAGTGGCTCATGCCTATAATCCCAGCACTTTGGGAGGTTGAGGCAGGCAGATTATGAGGTCAGGAGATCGAGACCATCCTGGCCAGCGTGGTGAAACCCCATCTCTATAAAAATACAAAAATTAGCTGGGTGTGGTGGCACGTGCCTATAATCCCAGCTACTTGGGAGACTGAGGCAGGAGAATGCCTTGAACCAGGGAATTGGAGGTTGCAGTGAGCTGCGATCGCACCACTGCACTCCAGCCTGGCGATAGAGTAAGACCCTGTCTAAAAAAAAAAAAGAAAAGGCAATTGCAGTAATTCTAGTGAGATGGTGTCATGGGCCAAGGTGAATGCAGTAGATTAACTCCATATATCTGAACATATTTTAAAGACAGAGCCAACAGCTTGTGACTTAGATGTGGGGGTATAAGAAAAAGAGAGGAGACGGCCTGGCATGGTGGCTCATGCCTGTAATCCCAGCACTTTGGGAGCCCAAGGCAGGCGGATCACAAGGTCAGGAGTTCAAGATCAGCATGGCCGACATAGTGAAACCCCATCTCTACTAAAAGAAATACAAAAAAAATTAGTTGGGCATGGTGGCGGGCACCTGTAGTCCCAGCTACTCGGGAGGCTGAGGCAGGAGAATCTCTTGAACCTGGGAGGTGGAGGTTTCAGTGAGCCAAGATCACGCTACTGCACTCCAGCTTGGATGACATAGCGAGACTCTGTCTCAAAAAAAAAAAAAAAAAGGAAACAAGGATAACTCCAAATTCTTTGGCCTGGGCTAATGGAGTTAACATTAACAGAAATGGAAGCCAGGCATGGTGGTTCACACTTGTAATCCCAGCACTTTGGGAGGCTGAGGTGGGAGGATTGCTTGAGGGCAGGAGTTCAAGACCAGTCTAGGCAACGTAGGGAGACCCCACCTCTACAAAAAAAAAAAAGAAAAAAAAAGTAGCTGGGAGTGGTGGCACACAGGTGTAGTCCCAGCTTCTTGGGAGGCTGAGGTGGGAGGATCACTTGAACCTGGGAGGTCAAGACTGCAGTGAGCTATGATGGTGCCACTGCATTCCAGCCTGAGCAACAGAGTGAGACTCTGTCTCAAGACGAAACCAAACAGAAATGGGAAAAGTTGGGAGTATAGCTGGTTTGGGAGACCAGGGATTCAGTTGTGGACAGATAAGTCTGAGATCTCATTAAACTTCCAAGTGGAAATTATTTTTAATTTTTTTAAAGAAAGCACTAGGGCATAATAGATTTACTCTTTTAACTTTAAAATTTGTTGGTTATTCCAAAAATATTTCCACTTCCAGAAAAATCATCAAGATATAATAAAACAAATTGTTATTCCTATGCACGTAAAATGAAATTTAAAACCACCGTCTCCTAGTTGATAAGGCAGTACTGTATATATATATCTTTTTTTTGAGACGGAGTCTCGCTCTGTCGCCCAGGTTGGAGTGCAGTGGCACGATCTCTGCTCACTGCAACCTCCGCCTCCTGTATTCAAGTAATTTTCCGGCCTCAGCCTCCTGAGTGCTGGGGCTACAGGCATGTGCCACCATGCCTGGCTAATTTTTGTATTTTTAGTAGAGACAGGGTTTCGCCATGTTGGGCAGGCTGATCTCAAACTCCTGACCTGAGGTGATCCATCCCCCTCGGCCTCTCAGAGTGCTGGGATTACAGGCGTGAGCCACTGTGTCTGGCTAGTCATATAATTTGAGTACTTTTTGAGAGAAGCATCATAGCATAGAGATAGTATATTGACTCTAGAGCAAGTTTGCTTGGCTTTATTTCTTTTATTTTTAAAAATTTTCTTTGTATAAATTTATGGGGTGCAAGTGTTACATGTATATATTGAGTAGTGGTGAAGTCAGGGCTTTTCTTTTTCTTTTCTCTTTTTTTTTTTTTTTGAGACAGAGTTTCACTCTTTTTGCCCAGGCTGGAGTGCAATGGCCCGATCTCGGCTCTGCAACCTCCGCCTCCTGGTTTCAAGTGATTCTCCTGCCTCAGCCTCCTGAGTAGCTGGGATTACAGGCATGCACCACCACACCCAGCTAAGTTTCTATTTTTAGTAGAGACGGGGTTTCTCCATGTTGGTCAGGCTAGTCACGAACTCTCGACCTCAGGTGATCCGCCCACCTCAGCTTCCCAAAGTGCTGGGATTACAGGCATGAGCCTCCACGCCCGGCCTTTTTCTTTTATTTTTAAATTTTATTTATTTATTTATTTATTTTTGGTAAGTCATGCATAGGGCTTTTTTGTGTATCCATCTCCAAAATAACATACATTGTACCCTGCATTTAAAACGTTATCGTGCTACTTATTGGCTATGTGGCTTTGGGTGAATTACTTTGGCTCTCTGTGCCTTAGTTCTGTCATCTGTATAGTGATGAAAACAATACCTAAAAGGGATTCAATTATTTCATATTTATAATGTGTTTAGAAGAGTGCCTGAAACATAGTGCTAAATATGTGATGTAATTTGTCTTTCAGATAATTTGTTAAAAGCCATTTTTAGTATTTAACTTATCTTAAATATACTTATGAGGCTCTAACCAAACTATACCATCTCTACGAATAAACAAGATTACGTGTTTCACATGAAACCATGCGTCTTGCAAAGATGTGCTGATGAAAAGTGCAACATGCACTTTAGGAATCTGCTTTCTATAAAAGCTTTTATGTTTCTAGTCTGCTTATTTCTAGGTGCCATATCTTAACTAAAATTGTTAACTGGTTGTCTTTATCTATAGCAGTATAGGATTCTTAAAATTTGGATCTTATAAACGGAGTGTTTTAAAAAAATTGACAGTGGCTTACTCCCATTCTCTGGACCGAGGGCTCAGTCTGACTGCAACTGTTCACATTGTTAGTTTAAGTAATAATGCTTTCCAAGCAGGTTTTCACTTTCTTTCCATATATATTCTTTTCTTTCTTTTCCTTTTTTTTTTTCTTTTCTTTCTTTCTTTCTTTCTTTCTTTCTTTTTTTTTTTTGAGACAGAGTCTCACTCTGTTGCCCAGGCTAGAGTGCAGTGGCATGATCTCAGCTCACTGCAGCCTCCGCCTCCTGGGTTCAAGCAATTCTCCTGCCTCAGCCTTCCAAGTAGCTGAGATTACAGGCATGCGACACCACACCCGGCTAATTTTGTATTTTTAGTAAAGATGGGGTCTCACTATGTTGGTCAGACTGGTCTCGAACTCCTGACCTCTGGTGATCCACCTGCCTCAGTCTCTCAAAGTGTTGAGATGACAGGCGTGAGCCACTGCGTCCAGCCTGAATCTTTATTTTCTTTGTGTGTTCTGCTCAGCCGTCTCAGTATTCTGCCCTTGGAAATGTTGAAAGGAGGTTTTTAAGCTTAAGATTCTTTTGACAGGATAATTTCCACATTGATTCCAAACTGAAAATAGATCCCGCGTTGCATAGGAACACTTTCGCTCTATGTAGTCGGGGTGGGACTGACTCTCCTCCTTATTTCCAGGAATGGGGACTGTGACAGAGACCTAGCCAATCAGGGCTTTCTTGGAACTTTTGCTGGGACCACTGGGAAAGGGGTTTTCTTTGTTGGGATTCCTACCCTTAGAAATACTGGTGGTCATCTCTACCACCATATGAAGAAAGCTTGTTGAGAAATAAAGGAAGTACAGAGGAAAGCAGTGGTAAGACAAAGAAAAATAGATTTCTAATTACATTTTTATCTCTTTTATCCATTTCTGAAGCTTAATGACTTAGTTATATGATCTAATAGTTTCCTCCCCACTTTAAAAATTACGTTTCCATCCCTCCATCAATGATTGAACCTAAGTTACTGATCTATGGCATATTCTATGTAAAGCTTTCAAATACTTTTCTAGGTATGGTAATCAAGGTTTTAATATTTAAGCATTTAAAACATAGTTTTTAATTTTTTAAATTAAAAATGGTTATTTTTTATTTTTATAAAGTCAGGGTCTCACTTTGTTGCCTAGGCTGGTCTTGAACTGCTGGCTTCAAGAGATCCTTTTGCCTTGGCCTCCCAAAGTGCTGGGATTACAGGCATGAGCCACTACACCAGGCCAAAAATATTATTTAAATTCAATTTTATTTGTTTTTTAGAGATAGGGTTTTACTCTGTTGCCCAGCTGTACTTAAATTCCTGGGCTCAAGGGAACCTCCCACCTTAGCCTCTCCAGGAGCTGGGACTACAGGTGCATGCCACCACACCTGGCAGATATAAACACACACCTTTAGCATATAAAACAAAGGAATAAATTAACATGCAAAATTTATAAGTGTCATATGTGGGCATAATTGAATTTCATGATAATCTGAAAACTGTAATTGACAATTTCAGAATAAGGCATCTCGTCAAAAAAGCAAATGAGTAAATAAATAACTGCAGAAGGAAAAAAAAAAAAACCCCAAACAACCATTAGTCATATCCAGCAAGAAGGGCATTCTCTGCTAGACAAGTACTTACTAGAAACTACCAAGTTGGCCGGGTGCAGTGGCTCATGCCTGTAATCCCAGCACTTTGGGAGGCCGAGTCAGGTGGATCAATTGAGATCAGGAGTTCGAAACCAGCCTGACCAACATGGTGAAACCCCATCTCTACTAAAAAAATAGAAAATTAGCCGGGCATGATGGCACACACCTGTAATCCCAGCTACATGGGAGGCTGAGGCAGGAGAATCACTTGAACCCGGAGCTGGAGGTTGCAGTGAGCTGAGATCATGCCATTGCACTGCAGCCTGGGCAACAAGAGTGAAACTCTGTCTAAAAAAAAAAAAAAAAAGGCCTGGCGTGGTGGCTCACGCCTGTAATCTCAGCACTTTGGGAGTCCAAGGCGGGCAGATCATGAGGTAAGGAGATCGAGACCATCCTGGCCAACATGGTGAAACCCCATCTCTACTAAAAACACAAAAATCAGCCGGGTGTGGTGGTGCACGCCTGTAGTCACAGCTACTCAGGAGGCTGAGGCAGGAGAATCGCTTGAACCTGGGAGGCAGAGGTTGCAGTGAGCCAAGATTGTGCCACTGCACTCCAGCCTGGTGACAGAGTGAGACTCCATCTCAAAAAAAAAAAAAAAAAAAAAAAAGAAACTACCAAGTTCATCACAGGTTCACAATCTCTTTCTCTGAAACCGTAGGGGATAGATAGATTTTCAAAGCCAGAATTGTTCTTAAAGCTCTCTTTTGTGGTATGCTTGTTTGGGTTTCTGTTGTATTAGAGGCTTTCCTCAAATGTTTGTTGATGCTTGTGTGTCTGTTCATATTTGAATGTGAAGCACTGAAAAGCTGAGCAGAACGTATTTCACTAGCACTACCTTGGGCATATCAACTTGGAGGTCTTTATTACTGAACATTTTCTTTAGGGCTAATATCTCAACCTGTATGTATTTTCTCCTGGGGAAGGCCCCTCCAATCCCTTGCCTGAGGTGGGAAACCTATCTTAATTTTATTCTGGACATAGACCGCAGGGAAGGGGCTTGCAGGTGTGATGGTTCAGTAGGACTTGGTGGGCTGTGGGGAGGGCTTGTTGGCCTAATTACACTTTACAAAAAATTTTTAGTTATGTTTGCACATTTTTTCTATGCAGTCCTGTCACTTGAGGCATATGTTTTTTTGTGTGTGATAAAATATACATCACATAAAATTTACCTTTTTTTTTTTTTTTTTTTTGGGACAGAGTCTTGCTTTGTCGCCCAGGCTGGAGTGTGGTGGCATGATATTGGCTCACTGCAACCTCCATCTCCCGGGTTCAAGCAATTCTTCTGCCTCAGCCTCCCGAGTAGTTGGGACTACAGGCACACACTGCCACACTCGGCTATTTTTTTTCTATTTTAGTAGAGACAGGGTTTCACCCTGTTGGTCAGGCTGGTCTCGAACTCCTGAGCTCAGGCAGTCTGCCCACCTCAGGCTCCCAAACTGCTAGGATTACAGGCATGAGCCACTGCGCCCAGCCCATTTTACCCATTTTTATGTGTACAACTTAGTGCCATTAGGTACATTCATAGTATTGAGCAACCGTCACCACTAGCCATTTCCAGAACTTTTCATCAACTGAAACAGAAACTGTATGCATTAAATAACTACCCCCTATTTCTACCTCCCTTCAGACCCTGGTAACCTCTATTTTCTGTCTCTATGAATTTCATGTTGCCTATTCCAGGTGCCTCATGTAAGTGGTATCATACAATATTTGTCTTTCTGTGTTGCTTTAACTTTCTTAGTTTTCATGTAACTCAGGTTAAGTAAATTGCCTACGATCAGCAGCTTTAAGTGGCAATATGGCCATAGGAACCTAAGTGTATCTGTCAAAAAAAGAGCACACTCTTAACCACTCTGCATTGCTACTTTAGCAGTGAGCATTTCCCCCTTCCAAATGCAGATATGTATCCATATATAGCAAGTGTTTTACACTTGACATTATATCTGGAATGTTTTCTCATAAAATTAAAAATTCTTTGAAGCATTTTAATGCTTCCTAATAATCTATTATTGCGAATGCATCATGCTTTAGTTTGCTGTTGACAATTCTTTTTCTTTTTTTCTTTTTTTGAGACAGTCTCACTCTGTCATCCAGGGCTGGAGTGCAGTGGTGCGATCTGGGCTCACTGCAGCCTCTGCCTCCCTGGTTCCAGCGATTCTTGTGCCTCAGTCTCCTGAGTAGCTGGAATTACAGGCGTGTGTCACCATGGCTGGCTAATTTTTGCATTTTTAGTACAGATGGGGTTTCACCATGTTGGCCAGGCTGGTCTCGAACTCCTGGCCTCAAGTGATCCACCTGCCCTGGCCTCCCAAAGTGCTGGGATTACAGATGTGAGCCACCGTGCCCAGCCGACAATTATTTCTTTTGAATTTTAAATAATATATGTTTGTACATAAATACCTGCATTTCTGATTAGAACCCTGGGATAAAATAGAATGTAATTTCTAGTTCAAAAAATAGAACATACTTGGCCGGGAGTGGTGGCTCACGCTTGTAATCCCAGCACTTTGGGAGGCTGAGGCGGGCGGATCACGAGGTCAGGAGATCGAGACCACGGTGAAACCCCGTCTCTACTAAAAAAAAAAACAAAAAAATTGGCCGGGCATGGTGGCGGGCGCCTGTAGTCCCAGCTACTCGGAGAGGCTGAGGCAGGAGAATGGCGTGAACCCGGCAGGCAGAGCTTGCAGTGAGCCGAGATCGTGCCACTGCACTCCAGCCTGGGTGACAGAGCGAGACTCCGTCTCAAAAAAAAAAAAAAAAAAAAAAAAAATAGAACATACTTAACATTTGATATTGTTAAATTACCCTTCAGAATTGATCCAGGGCACATATATAATACCACAAGTGCTTTTAATGTCATCCTCACCAACACTGAAGTGTTTTTTTCCTAATTAGGTAAAAATTGATGTATCACTGGTTGTAACAGATTTCCTTAATAAGTAATGATAAACTTTTCTTTTTATTTTTTTTTAAGACAGAATCATGCTGTTTCCCAGGCTGTCCCGCCTCAGCCTCCCGAGTAGCTAGCACAACAGGTGCGAGTGGCTAATGTTATTTTTTGTAAAGACAGTCTCCTTATGTTCCCCAGGCTGGGCTCAAACTCCTGGCCTCGAACACTTCTCCTGTCTTGGCCTCCCAATGTATTGGGATTACAGGTATGAGCCACTGCACCTGGCCTATTTTATCTTCTAAGTATTCTATTTGTCACTAATTTATTTCCTACTAGAGTCTGTTTTCAGGTATTCATAGAAACTTTTATATATTTGTGGCAAATCTTTCCCCAATTTTTTTATTTGCTTTAAAACTGTAGGCCGGGCACGGTGGTTCATGCCTGTAATCCCAGCACTTTGGGAGGCCGAGGCGGGCCTGGATCACAAGGTCAGGAGTTTGAGACTAGCCTGACCAACATGGTGAAACCCCCAACTCTACTAAAAAAATACAAAAATTAGCTGGGTGTGGTGGCATGTGCCTGTTATCCCAGTTACTTAGGAGGCTGAGGCAGGAAAATGGTCTGAACCAGGGAGGTGGAGGTTGCAATGAGCTGAGATCGCACCACTGTACTCCAGCCTGGGCGACAGAGTGAGACTTCATTTCAAAAATAAATAAATAAAAAAAATTAAAAAAAAATAACAACCAAAACTGTTGTGGTATTTGACTAATGGCCAAACAGATGGTTGAGTACTGCATTCAATCATTCTGTCTGTCTTGTTGCAATCTGGAAGATTCTTTGCTGGTGGGTGGTTAACACTTTGTAGTTTTCAAAGTGGAAACAAAAATAAAGCTTTTATAATGAACTTTTCAAATATCTTTTTAATATATTTTTTCTCGGGATGACTAATAATATTACTATAATAGTATTAACTTATTTTTATTGCTTTTACTAGTTCAAAAATAAATGGGCATTCTTACAAAGTTAAACAATATAGAAATATACAAAGTAGAAAATTAAAGGCTCTCTAATCCCATTCCCATATAACCACCTGCAGACAGAATGGGAAGATTTAGTCATAAATACAAAGACAATACATGGAAAAAAATAGACAATTATTAACTCTAGGAAAAACGTAATCATGGCATACTCCTTGGCTCAGAAGTGAAAAGCGTTTACTTGGTTATTAAAAAAAATATGTATGGATTCCCCCAAATTTTTAACACAGCCACATTGGGAAGATTGAGGAAGGTAGGAGAAGTATAAGAGATTGAGTAATTCTCCTTTATCCTTTTATTAAGTGACTGAAATATATGTACTTTATTTAGCAACATGTGTGCACATGTGAGTAGTTTCTTCTAGGGAATGGAATTTGGTGCTATGGGTAGGGCAGACAAATAACACCTGTGTTTGATTTTAAGCCTTCTAGAGCTATGTTACTTTATATTTTATAGGTATTTACAATTTATTTTATAGGTATTTACAATTTATCCAGATTAGGATAAAGCTACAAGAAATATGATGACAAAACACCCATATTTAAAGACAAAATTCTCTTGAAAAGTTTATTAACATAAGTAACAATAAATCAATCAACTTTTCGGTTTCAGGAAGTTTGTTTTAAGGATTAATTTTAGAAGTCCTCATGTAAACAAATCAGGCATGAATAAAGCCCTTATAATGATCTTTTCAAATAAATTTTTAAAATATCTTTTTTCTTGGGATGACAATAATAGTATTAACATGATAGTATTAACTTTTCTTATTTTTATTAAAATTAGCTCTTCAAGATTGTTACTAACAAATCTTGATTTTTATTACTGTGCTAGGGCAAGATTTTAATCACTAAGTTCTTCCTCATCACTGAAATATGTGCTTTTCTTTATCCTTGGGCGTCTTGAATCATCTGATGTTGAGGGGCCTCCTGAACTGGGTTTCCATTTTTTTTGCTCTTCTTCAATTTTGGCTTGCTGTGATTCAAAAAACAAAACCAATAACCTGTTTAATATTATTTATGGTTCATTAATTCAAAACATGGCAAAAACATACCACAAATGCCATTACTTCCCACCCTCCCAGTCCATGCGGACAGTAAGATCTGCTCCCTTCCCCTGAGTTCTGTCTCATCTCAAAACCTTACACAAAATTATCTTAGGCAAGTTCTAAAAAAAATCTTTTCTGTTGGGCTATATTCACTTTGAGCAAATGGTTCTGCTCATTTCTTTAATGAAAAAAGATTAAGATAGTAAGTGTTGTGGGGCCCTTAAAATCTAGGAAGAACCAATGGGAACTTTTCATTCACACTGGCTAAGTACCTCAGAGAAACAGCTTGTCTCCTAAGGCTTAGGAGGTTAGGGGGAAAAACAGAGGTTGCCATGAGGTGATCAATGAAGCAAGCAAGGACTATAAACCAAGTCAACTATTGTATGATGCCTTTTAAAAGAACAATTTAATACCTGGAATGCTATGGCCTGACTGAGGCTGTCAAGAGCAGGATCCTCCCCTTCATCTTCACTTTCTTCTACTTCCTCACTTAAATAAAGAAAAATAAATTGGAATGTAACCAACCAATAGTCAAAAGCAACTAACCAAAAGACAAAAGCAACATGATAATGTATTTAGTAAGAATAATATACATACATTTCTTCTTCTGGTTCAGGAGCTTTCTTTTTTTTCTTTTTTTCTTTCTTCTTTGGAGGCTCACGTTCTCCAAGCATATTTTTCGGACAGGCATAACTTAAGTGTCCACTTTCCTTTTGTTTCCGATTAAAAAGGAAAGGAAAAATACCATATTTGTTGTTATTTATAAAAACTTGCCTGGTACCTTACTACTAAAAATTTTTCAAATTAAAAAAGGACTATTCCCATACTGAGACTATACAGAAGACATTAATGATAAAACTCAGTACTTTAATATTTAGAAGGTGATATTATAACTCTCAGTTATTTTAACATTTAGGACTATTTAGTAGTTTTACTAAGAGTAGAAGTAGTAGTCTTCTTTCAAATATTTAAATCTCAAAATTCAAGATATAAAACAGCTCGGTCGGGCGCAGTGGCTCACGCCTGTAATCCTAGCACTTTGGGAAGCCAAGGTGGGTGGATCACCTGAGGTCTGGTGTTCGAGACCAGACTAGCCAAAATGGTGAAATCCCATCTCTACTAAGAAAAAAAAAAAAAAAAAAAAAAAAAATAGGTGGGTGTAGTGGCACACACCTGTAGTCCCAGCTACTCAGGAGGCTGAGGTAGGAGAATTCCTTAAACCCAGAAGATGGAGGTTGCAGTGAGCTGAGATCGTGCTGTTGCACTCCAGCCTGGGTGACAGGAGCAAAACTCCGTCTCAAAAAAAAAAAAAAAAATTCTAAATTTAAATGGATCATTTACCCTAAATGTAAACATCTTAAGTTATTGATAAAACGAGGATAAAACTATTCCTGTTAATTTCCAAGATGTTGCTTAATACTCTGTTGGGCTGGGCATGGTGGCTCAAGCCTGTAATCCCAGCACTTTGGGAGGCTGAGGCAGGTGGAACTCACCTTAGGAAGTGAGTTCAAGACCAGCCTGGCCAACATGGTGAAACCCTGTCTCTACTAAATATACAAAAATTAGCTGGGCGTGGTGGTACATGCCCGTAATCCCAGCTACTCAGGAGACTGAGGCACAAGAATTGATCGAACTCAGGAGGCAGAGACTGCAGTGAGCTGAGATTGTCCACTGCACTCCAGCCTAGGCAACAGAGCAAGACCCTGTCTCAAAAAACAAATGGAAAATTTCTTCCTCACTTTTCCTATGAATTACTTTCGTTTTTTCCCTTTCATATCCTGACTACACTTGCACTATCCAATTACGGTAGCCACTAGCCAGCCAATGTGGCTACTGAGAACTTGTCTGAATTGATATGTACTGTAAAGGTAAAATACACATTGGATTTCTGAAGACTTAGTAACATACGTGACTTGCATTATATTCTCATTTGACAACGCTGGACTAGGCTATTATTCCTACTTAGCTAGAACATTGACTTGTAAAACATAAGAGCTCAACTATAATCTGGACATCAGCTCACTACAATTCCATTTAAGAGGTTATGTCAGGGTAGGGTGTGGGGACTGAGCCAAGGTTAGCACAATAGAAGGGAACAATAATCATGCTTTTCCAGTATATCTGACAGAGCAGACAGACTGTGCACTTTGTATACCTAGGACATGGCCCAACTTAAAGAGGTTACTGTTAATGAACCGCTGAGAAAATAGAGAAGCATATCTGAAACTGTGTTTTGGAATAATATTATAGCAAAAAAATTAACATATCCCATACTAAAAAAGGATTTAATGAAATAACTTGAGAAAAACCAGGCTAGGTAAATATAAAAGTTTTTTTTGGAGGGAGGGAAATTAAATATAAAAATGTAACAACTCTATGGATCCATAAACCAAAGGAACCGATTAACAGATTCATCTAGGATTTCTCAGATAATTTAATATTTACTGTGAATATGAAGATATATACTAATCTGAATATAACTACCTTCCCTCCCTCCCTTCCTTTCTTTCTTTTACAAAACTCAGAACTTTGGAAAAGTTTCTAAAGTGTTTACTTAAGAGGTTTTAGAATCATAGGAATTGACAGAATCAGTATGTATCCAAGAGACTGCATGCTCACTCTTTCTATTCATCCATCGATCCATCAGCCTGTTTATTTAGTTATCTTTTTTGTCGGGGGTATGGGGAGTGACAGTGGGGTAGAGGACCTCAAGCCATTTCCTTGCATCTTCCATGTGATTTTGTAGCCAGGACGGTATCTTTCAGTGACTCTCTCCCCACCTCCATTACTACCTCTAGACTCTGTTTTTTAAGTATTTTATTTTATATTTATTTTTATTTTTGAGACAGAGTCTCGCTCTATTGCCCAGGCTGGAGTGCAGTGGAGTGATCTCAGCTCTCTGCAACCTCCACCTCCTGGGTTCAAGTGATTCTCCTGCCTCAGCCTCCCAAGTAGCTGGGATTACAGGCACCTGCCACCATGCCTGGCTAATTTTTTTTGTATTTTTAGTAGAAACTGGGTTTCACTATCTTGGTCAGCCTGCTTCCGAACTCCAGATCTCAAGTGATCCGCCCACCTCAGCTTCCCAAAGTGCTAGGATTACAGGCGTGAGCCACCGTGCCTGGCCTGTTTCTTAAGTATTTTTATGGTCATTTTACAAACTTACACCCGTGAGAACCAGACTAAAATTCTCTTGGTACCAATACAGACCTTATACAAAATTTTTCTATGGCTGTCTCTCTCTCTTTATCACCAAAACTTTAAATGGATAATGACAGATCATGAAGGAACCAAAGAAGAAAATGTGGGGATAGTTCAGTTACAAAACACTAGCAATACTAATAGGAAAAAATAAAAAACTTCAAAACACAATATCCCATAGACGATAAGTTCACATGATAATGTTGCTATTGAACTGTGACACTTAAAAACTATTAAAGAAACAGGCAATATCCTATTAACAAAAATTTATGAGTTACGAAAATCTTGCAAGACAGTGACATAAGTAATCAGTCTAATACTTTTAAAACTAGTGATTTTCAAAGATTTAGGAACTAGAGAAAATACCACTTTGTATTACCCAACTCAGGTTATCTTTATACATTGCATTTCAATTGAATTTACTTTGATGAGTTTAGAGACCCTAACAACTAGGCCAGACACAGTGGCTAACACCTGTAACTCTAGCACTTTGGGAGGCTGAGGTGGGAGGACTGCTTGAGCCCAGGAGTTTGAGATTGGCCTGGGCAACATAGGAAGACCCTGTCTCTACCAAAAAATTAAAAAATTAAGCAGGGTGTGATGGTGCATGCCTGTGGTCCCAGCTACTCGGACACTGGTGGGAGGATGACTTGGGCCCGGGAGGTGGAGGCTGCAGTGAGTTGTGACTGCCTCACTGCACTGGGTGACAGAGGAAAACCCTATCTCAAAAAAATAAATATTAAAAAATAAAGCATTTTCATAATCTGGTTTAGCCGTCAGAAGTTTCGGTGAGCAAAAATAAAAGACTGATGTGAAAAGTATCTTAAACTATGGAAAGTTCCATTAAGTTTTAGGTTTACTTACCCCACATTCATAACACTTAGATTTATCAAAGTAGTTTCGCCTTCGGATGAACTCAGCTGCTCTTCCATTGTCAATAGCAATGCTTGCTTTTATCACTCTACCAAATAACTAAACAAGAGAAAAATGTAGAATGTATTTCACTGAAACCTAAAATTAATTATTTAATCAATTTTCTCAAATCTTCAGTTCCAGTTTATTTTGGATTTTTTAGCAATTGTCGCTTAGGTGTGATAAATTCTATTCTGTAGTATTCTTATTCCTGAGATTCCACCAATGTTTTGAGAACCCAGTAGTTTGACCTCTTTTCTTTCTATAAGTTAGATATCTTAAGAATCTACTGAAATCTGCTAGACCTGATGATCCACTATATCCCCATATTTTTGGCCTGGATGAGAATAAAGACTTTGGGGCTAAAAACCTTGATGGAGATGAATAGCTTACCTGTTTGTTGTTTATTGCCCTGGTACAGTTTTGTGCAGAGTCTTTATCCAAAAATAAAATAAATGCAACCCCTTTACTCTTCCTGGTATCTTTATCTTTCATTATGGTAACCCTTAAAGCATAAACAAAGGGTTAAAAATGAGGCAGCAATAAATAAAACAGATATTAATACTTGCAAAATTCATTTTAAAAAGGGCTAAAAATTTATAAGATAAATTAATACATTTGAAAAATCAGCTATCTCTTCAAAGTCAAGGGATATCAAGAATGGAAATGGGAAAGGGTGATACTGATTTAACAGAAGTGAGCACAGCTATGATTAGGAGTTAATCAGAGATTGAAGGGTGAAGTAAAGAGATTACAGAGACAATGAAATCTTAAAGAGTAACCACAATCCCTCTTCCATGCTAACTCCCTCACCTTGCAAAACAAAACAAAATAAAGGTATACTTTACACAAAAAGTAAAATTATTTACTTATTTTTCTAAGTGTTAGAATCAAAGTATATTCTTAATATTCTTTTAAAGAATCTTCAGAAAAATAAGAAAGAAAAAAACCTCCAGAGCTGGGTGTGGTGGTGCGCACCTGTAGTTCCAGCTACTTGGGAGGCGGAGGCAGGAGGATGCTTGAGCATAGGAGTTTGAGAACAGCCTGGGCAACACAGTGAGACCCCGATCTTTAGGGAAAAAGAATCTCCAGTTCTGTGGTTTTTAGCCATACCACCCACCAGGGTGTACCTGAGTGTCAAAGAGAGTTATGAGAGCACAGAGCCTGCTCTTTCTCCTGCCCCATCCACATCCCTAGTCATGGAGGCCCTTGCCCACCCTATGTCATTTAACATAGCTTAAAAACAATGTTCAACAGGGCTCTTTAGAGAAATAGTGGATTCCAAGGCTAGAGCAGGGCAGGTACAAGAGGAGCTTGGAACATCTTATGCCAGAAAGTAAGAGAGTGCAAGAGTGAGTGAGTGAGAGAGAGGGAGGGAGGAATGAATGAATGAATGAATGAATGATGGGGTCAAGAATACAGCAGCCAGCTGGAAGGAGCTCCCACTGGCCAAATCAAGGACAATTTGAGCATCAAAATAATTCACTTCAGTAATAAATTATAAGCCACAGAGAAGATAGGAATTTATAATTCTTACTGATAATAGACCAATAAATAAGTGGAGGAGATGGGAGGGAAGGCTCTTGCTTACAGCAGAATGCCAAGGGATGACTGGTGAATGTAGAGGGAATGCTGGAGTTGGAAAAATCACAAATTTGACAGAAATATTGAATAAGGTAGTTGCTTTATGTTTTGGATTTTTTTGTAATGTTTGTGAAAGTTATAAATCTTTTTTTTTTTTAAAGTACTATTTCAAAAGAAGTATTGGCTTTCTATATCATCCTCAATTAATGATCTCTCATCTGTTGCCTCTTTGATTCCACTGCTTTTTTCTTGTCCATAGGGGCATTACTGTTTTAATAGTCTATTCTTACTGGTTCCTTTATGATAATTTTTTCTCTTATAATTTTCTCATATCCTTAAGTAGTCTTCTACTTAAGGAATAAATAAAATCACACCATTCCTTTGTTCAAAAATCTTTGGTTCTGTAAGTTGCCTATTCTTTGTCCCACAGTCAGTATCCTTGATGATTTGGCTCCCATCTCCTTCATCTTTCACTGTTCCTTCTTCCCACGCACACACTATGAAGTCTACCCAAAAGAAACCACTCAATGCTCCAGTAGCATGGCCTGTATTTCCCCAAATTTGTGCCTTTGTTCATACAGCTTCTATCTTCTTTCACCTCTGAATCACTGCCCATTAAAATTTTCCTCATTCTTTCGGGGTTCAGGTCAATGTGTCAGTTTCTAACAGCTTCAACTGGATATAATTTCTCCTCTGTTATGCTAGTCTCTGCTGAATTGTGTTATTCATAAACAATGCCTCATCTCATCTATTTTAATGTAAACTCCTTTAAGGCTGTCTCTGTAATCCATATGTACCCAGCTCAATATGTTGATTGATACATATAACTTTATATTCAATGGGAAAGACAGACCAAAAAAATGGGAAAAGTAGTTTTTTCTAAAAGAGTACATTGTATGTGTTCATTCATTCGGTCACTCAGTCACTCTGTTAGCCTCAAGCCCATGTGCTAAGCACTAACAGAAGTTTTTACCCTCAGGAGAGAGCTTACAGTTTGGTGGTGGAGACAGACCAACAAACCAACTATCATACAATACTTTGATAGAGATACCTTCTGTGGTAACAGAAAAAAAAAATTACACCAGAGATTTAAAAGGACAAATCTACTGTGACTCCCATGTTTCTGGCAAGGGAAAAGAGGTAGATAATAGCACCATTTCCTAATACAAGGTATATGATGTACTTATTTAAGCCCATAATATGAAGCATACACTATTTTGGAAAACCTGAATGTCATCCATAACACCTCCTTCTTGTTCACAAAGTCCTTATATACAAAGTAAGCATATTACTAAATAGTACCCACTTTGCTTCCTATACACATCACCAAGTATTACCCATTTTATTTTATAATGATCTCTGAAGTCTGACCACCTCTCAAATCTGACCAGTCTCTATATCTCCACCTGTACTATTTTAGTACACATTTCTCCCCTGGGCTACAGTTTTAGATTCAGACTGGTCTCACTGCATTTGCTTTTTTCTTTTTTTTGCGATGGAGTCTTGCTCTGCCCAGGCTGCAGTGCAGTGGCGTGATCTTGGTTCACTGCAACCTCCACCTCCATCCGCCTCCTGGGTCCAAGTGATTCTCATGCCTCGCCTCCCAAGTAGCTGGGATTACAGGTGTGTACCACCATGGCCGGCTACTTTTTGTATTTTTTGTAGAGATGGGGTTTCGCCATGTTGGCCAGGCTGGTCTTGAACTCGTGACCTTTCGAGTGATCCTCCCACATCGGCTTCCCAAAGTGCTGGGATTACAGGTGTGAGCCACTGCACCCAGCTGCATTTGCTTTTGTTCCCCTCCAATCTAATTACTACATTAAGCCAGAATAAACTTTAAAAAATTTAAATCATGTCACCCCTCACTTAAAATTCTTAAATGATTCCTGATATTCTTAGAATGAAAACCAAATACCTTTGTAACCTGACCAAGAAGATGAGGAACCTGCTTCCATCTCTGGAGCCATCTTGTGCTTTCTCCCCCGTACTCACTCATCTCCAGTCACATTGGCCTTCTTTCTATTTCTTGATCTCACTTTATTTTCTCTTGCCACAGGGCCTTTGCACAAGCTATTCCCTCTACCTGAAATATTCCTCCCTTATTTTTGCCTACTTAACTCTTACTCATCCTTTAGGTTTCCACTCAAAAAATACTGACCTAGGTAAGCTTTCCCTGGCTCTCTAGACTAGATAAAGTTTTCCCTGTTTCTAGGTGCTTGTAACTCTTGTGTCTTTAACTCCATTGCAGTTTCATGGTTTAGGACTATATATTTATATGGAGATCCATTCAGAGATTCTGACAAAGCGGAAAAAAAAAAAAAGGCAAAAGGGAGTGGGCTCTGAAATCTCACTGTTGGATTCAAATATTTTCTCCACTACTAGCTAGCAAGATGACCTTAGGTTTACTGTGTGCTTCAGTTTCATCATTTATAATACTGAGATGATAATAGTACCTACCTTAAAAGGTAGTTGTGAGAATTAAATAATACACATAAAGAGATTAGAACAATGCCTGGCATATATATGTGCTCATTTAAGTATTACATACCATCATCATTACCAGTGTTTGGACTGATGACGATGACTTTTTAAAATCTAAATACCCAAAAATTTACACAGAAGCATTTTTGATAATGATTTTTTAATAGCAAAGTAATTGTAAAAGAAGTTAGTAATTTTAAGATGCAAACGAGCTTCAACTGTTTAATATCCATTTATGGAACACTAGAAGAAATTAGCCAAGATAAATATGCTCGAAATTCTTGGGATTTTAAATTTATATCAGAATCTATATTGGTTGTAAGAAAGTTAGGATGACAGTATCCTTTTACTTTTTTGCCCCATAATATAGTTGCTTGATTTAAAACAGTGAAATACGAGAAGTTCAAGTTCTTTTTATTGTTCCTAACCCTCAGCCCTGTTATCATCCATTACCATTTTTGCATGTTTCTAGTCTTTCCAATGATCTCCAAGCTTTCTCTGAAGGAAGATATGTTTTCTATGTATCAGTCTCATAGCATCTTGCAAGTTGGATGCACTGAAATATTTGGTTTTACACTATTTATTTAAAAAAAAACCCACGTACTTATTTGAAAGTAGGTTACTTATAGTACACTTGGTAACACACTTCCTAGTAACCAAAATATTTGTTTACCATTAGCTATGAGGATGTATCTTTACAGCACATGGAAAGACATTTATGATATGTCAAATTAAAAAAGAAAATAAAATTGTATGTATGGAATACAGTCTTTAAGAAAAATTGTCTACATGTTTATGTACATGGAAAACCAACTAAAATTGTCATAAAAATGTTAATAGTATTATTTTCTTTATTATATCAAGCATGTTTTATTTTTAAAAATCTACTGTCATTAAAAAAATGGAGAAGCAAATTCAGATAAACTTTTAAATGAAGTTACAAAATTTAATGTGAATACTTACTTTACAACTTTGCCATACTTGGAAAATATCTGAAACAAAAGACCACATATTTACAATTTATTTTAAAATCCATAAAACATCAAATTTTTAGGTTGCAGACATTGACCAAATTCTTTGTTATAGTTTAGGAACAATTTTAGCCTTCAGTCTATAAGGCAGGCCCCAGAAAAAAAATTTTTTTGGTTATTAGAATAATATTCTTACTGTTGTTGGAGTAACATGTATCTGCCTCAGTTTCTAAATTTGACAATGGAGTAAATACAGAGAAAAAAACTCACTCTACACATGTAGTAGATCTAAGGCATACACACTGGACAGCTGCTGTGTTCCTGAGGTATACTCATGGCAACTATCAACTCCATCATAGTGCCAGCTACACCTATGCTTCAAATGTCAATGTTATGGAGTAGCACTTTTCCAATTCTACCCTCACCTCTACCTTGTTATTCCTATTAAGCAATCCCTGTTTGAGAACACAGATTCTTAGACTGCTTTATTTAAAAAACAAAACAAAACCTCATAAAATAAGCTTTTATAATGAAAAATCCATTTCTATCAGTCTTCTTCCTCTGCCCACCATTAACATGCTGGTGGAACTTTATACTTGGCTCTCTCTTCTGTTACTTTTACTTTATCCTATGCAATCTCATTTATTTCTGGAGTTCCAGCTCATTACCCATATACTAAGAGTTCCTATTATATAAAAAGTCTTTTAGAATGTGTTAGTATATGCAACAAATAATAATGAATTTTTTCGTTCTATGATTAAGCTGTATAATGCTGGAATGTAAAATAACTGGATTGCAGTGTTAGCAACACTGGGTTCTGAAGGCCAGTACAGTTTTCTATATAATACTTACTAATAGCCTCTTGTTTCACTCAGAGTGAATGCCAGAGTCCTTACCATGATGTAAATAGGTCCTATAAGGCACCTCGAGTGGGCTTACCTAAGATTACCCCTCTTTTCCTGAAATGCTTGTCCTCTAGAATTTGCACAGGTGCCTCTTACTCGTTTCAGGTCTTTATTCAAAAGTCACTTTCTCAATAATGGCATTTCTGACTGCCCTATGTAAAATTTCACCACCATTCCCAACTTAACATTCAATAGCCCACCTTTCCTGTTTTATTTTTTCTCCTTAGTGCCTAACATCTTAGCATCTCCTTAGTATCTAACACATAATTTGACTTAAGTGTTCAATAAACACAGCTTCTTTTTTTTTCTTTTTCTTTTTTTTTGAGACAGGGTCTCATTCTGTCACCCAGGCTGGAGTGCAGTGGTGTGACCTTGGCTCACTGTCGCCTCGACCTCCTAGGCTCAAGTAATCTTCCAACCTCAGTCTCCCAGGTAGCTTGTAGAGGCATGGTGGCACACACCTGTATTCCCAGCTACTCGGGAGGATGAGGTGGGAGGATCACCTGAGGGGGCGGGGAGGCTGCAGTGAGCCATGATAGTGCCACTGCACTACAGCCTCGAGCCTCAGTGACAGAATTAGACTGTCTCAAAAAAAAAAAAAAAAAAAAAAAAAAAAAGAAAAGAAAAAAAGAATTTGCCAGGGAGAACTATTTGCTTAAGGTTATCTGTATCTCAAATAGCAGTCACTCGATAAGATTTACTTACCCGGTACAAGTCATTGTTTGTCAGGGAAAAAGGCAAGTTGGATACATACACTGTGCTCTTACTTGGAGCCAATCCACCACTCATTTCTAAAAGTGAAAATAAACTTATCAGCAATCAATCTAAACCAGGATTCTTTTTTTTTTTTTTTGGGATGGAGTTTCGCTCCTGTTGCCCAGGCTGGGGTGCAATGGCACAATCTTGGCTCACTGCAACCTCTGCTTCCCAGGTTCAAGCAATTATCCTGCCTCAGCCTCCCGAGTAGCTGGGATTACAGGCATCCACCACCATGCCCGGCTAATTTTGTATTTTTAGTAGAGATGGTGTTTCGCCATGCTGGTCAGGCTGGTCTTGAACTCCTGACCTCAAGTGATCCACCTGCCTCAGCCTCCCAAAGTGCTGGGATTACAGGCATGAACCACCACACATGGCCTAAACCAGGTATTCTTAATTCCAAATAAAACCAATACATCAGACCAGTCTGGGTATTATTTGGAAAAAAACAAAAAACAAAGAACAAAAACCAATAAAGTATTAACAATCACCAATTTAATTATGCCAGATTTGTACACCTTCCTTACATTTTAGGAAGTTAGGAACAATGACTCCAGCAGGCTGAATTAAGGAATTCCTTTTTCCCAGTCACCACTTAAAAAAAATTCTTTTAAAAAGTCAGGAAACAACAGGTGCTGGAGAGGATGTGGAGAAATAGGAACACTTTTACACTGTTGGTAGGACTGTAAACTAGTTCAACCATTGTGGAAGTCAGTGTGGTGATTCCTCAGGGATCTAGAACTAGAAATACCATTTGACCCGGCCATCCCATTACTGGGTATATACCCAAAGGATTATAAATCATGCTGCTATAAAGACACATGCACACGTATGTTTATTGCGGCACTATTCACAATAGCAAAGACTTGGAACCAAGCCAAATGTCCAACAACGATAGACCAGATTAAGAAAATGTGGCACATATATGCCATGGAATACTATGCAGCCATAAAAAATGATGAGTTCATGTCCTTTATAGGGACATGGATAACTGGAAACCATCATTCTCAGCAAACTATCGCAAGGACAAAAAACCAAACACTGCACGTTCTCATTCATAGGTGGGAACTGAACAATGAGAACACATGGACACAGGAAGGGGAACATCACACTCCAGGGACTGTTTGGGGTGGGGGAAGGGGGGGAGGGACAGCAGTAGGAGATACACCTAATGCTAAATTACGAGTTAATGGATGCAGCACACCAACATGGCACATGTATACATATGTAACAAACCTGCACATTGTGCACATGTACCCTAAAACTTAAAGTATAATAATAATAAAATTTTTAAAAAATTTCTTTTTTGGTTCTTCTTCTTTCAAGTATTCTTTACACCAACACTTTCAGTGCCAGACTGTATGGGTATGGAGACAGGTTTTAAATAGATGAAGGAAAAACCCTGAGGCTACTCCTAACTTCCACTCAGACTATGAGCAAAAAAATGCTCTAATGAATATGCATTGTATATGTACAATACCTACACCTTGCTCACCCAGGTCAGAAAGAGCCTGGGGACTCCGACAGAACCTTAGCCACTGATTTTTGCTAATACACAGTCATGCTATGCTTAATGAAACAGAATGGTAAATATTTACGTAGCTAAACACAGAAAACGTACACTAAAAATATGGTACAATGTATTATACTCTCAGGAGACCACTGTGGTATATGTGGTTTGTTGTTAACCAAAAAGTTGTTATGCTGTGCATGCCTGTACTATGGCTGGGTATCTTTTTTGCTTGTCTTAATATTTTTTTCTCTGGAGTGGTGTGTTAAGAGGAAAATTTTCTTCTCCCCATTTAATATGATGTTAAGGAGGAAATTTAAGCTTTATGTATCGACAATATAAACTTCTTTCGAAACGCTAATTTTGCTTATTATTGCCAAATTATGAAATGATACATTATATAAATAGGCTTGGTGCCTTGAAGAGACAGACCTGTATGTATGTGTGTATACGTACATAAAGTTTACAAATGTAATCAGTAATTTTCACATCTTATCTTACAAACTCAGCAAATTACCGTGAAAATATCAAGCTCAACCAAATTCAAATTTCTGATTTAAAAAGAGCGTGTGGTGTGTATTTGAGATGGGAAGATGAACCATCACAAATGGAAAAATATTGACTCTATGGCATGCCAATTCGTGAAGGAATGAGAAAACTGCCTCATGTTTGGTGTTATGGGGGAATTATTCAGAAAACTTCAAGAACCCAACATAGATACGTCGCTTTTTAAAAGTTTCTCATTTGAAACTATGCGTTACACGTTCTGCTGAGAGCCGCGAAGGCAGGCAGAGGTTAAGGTCCTGGAATAAAAAGGGTGGCGGGAGAGAGGGGCAGAGCGTTTTGGCAGCCGAGTTTGGGCAGGAGGCCCCGCAGGAGAGAAGGCCGCAGCTGAAGAGGCGTTTACCTTCAGGTGGGTTGGGCCTGGGAGACCAGAAGAGTGCGAGCCCTCGGCTCAGCTGGGGCTCAACCCCGACTCTTCGTAGCCGCTCGCAGCGGCCTTGGCATCACGAGTCCTGGGAGGGGTCAGGCGCGGAGAGCAGATGGTAGCAGCCACAGTGCCTCTTCCCGGCTGTTTGAGATCCGGGCCCCGAAGGCGGGCCCAGATGCGAGCGCTTCGCTAACGTCATTGCGCGCGCCGGAAGTGCTACCTGGGATAACGGCGGCGAGCGGACGACTACGTTTACGGGGTCTCCCGGAGGGCCAGAGTCGGTGAGCGCTTTTTACCTTTCCCAGAGATGGATGCAGAGAATGTGCGGGCTGCTAAACGCGGGGGGAGTGGGCGGGAGTTTTCTGTGTCGGGTCCTGGATTCTCCTGCCTTTGAATTGTGCAACAATTCTGCCCATGCGGTTGAGGGTGGAGAGACGCAGTGGAGTTTGGAATAAAGGGAAGTATTGAGTCTAAGAAATGGGTTCGCTTCTCTGTAGCGCCTTAATATGCAAGAAGAAGACTGAGCTAGGTAACTTAAGTGACCCGAGAGAAGTCAGGAAGTCGGTAATTTCACTGAAGGTGTTCGCCGTACCCAGCTATTAGGCACTTTGGGAACTCCAAAATAAACAGATCTGTTTTTTTGTTTTTTGTTTTTTTTTTTCTGGTGGAGATCTCAGTCTATTTGGGGAGACAAGGACAACTTGGGGAGAGTTGGATTCACAGAATGACTCATCTTTAGTATGGGTATGGACAAATGTTGAACTTCTTGTCACCTTTTCTCTTCCTGTAAATCTATAATGGCTACGCACTGCTTTTTCTCTAAGAGGCCATAACGTGCCCACCATTCCTACAGAAAAATCAGAACATAATGCAAGGTAATTTATACTTCTACCCACCAGCACATACAGACCAGGCCTCTAACCACTCCCTGGTAGCCTGCGTTCCAGCAGCCTGGAACCCAGAGCCTCTCCTGGAGCCTGCACAGTCAATCCAGAGTGAAGCCGATGTCTTCTATAGAGACGGAAGTGCAATCCATCCAGGGCGCAGCTGAATTTTGAGAGGGCTGAATGTCTCCATGGCCGACAGGGGACGCTGGCACTAATTCTCTTGGCATATTTGTGGCCAGCCAAACCTACCATGCTTTACATCTCTATTATCCTTGGTTACCGCCCAAGATGTAAGCTTCTGTGGTCTTCTGTGCTATAGTCTCATTTCCATGCTGCTTTGTGCCTTCTTTCGACTTAGGCTATCACTGCTTCTTCGTTTCTTCCCCATTTAACCCCTCAACACCCCTGCCTTCTGAAACCTGTTTCCTGCTTAAACTATTTTATATATTCAACTTCTTTACTGAAATTCTCCTTCGTCTCCTAACCTTAACTATTGATAACACGTAGATTTTCCTGCCAGCCATTTCAGTTGAGCCCTTTCTCTGACCCTGCATTTAAAGTTTGGGCATGGCTGTAGCCATGTTGAACTGATTTCAATTCCTCAGAATACTTTCTTCCCTGAGTATCTTCACAAAGGCTCTTTTCTCTCTCTGGGACATTTGAGCTCCCTGTTCCCTCCTACCTTTTTCTGGATAACTTCTATTAAAGATCTGAGTTTAGCTGTCACTTTACTTGGGTATTCCCTAACTTCCATAGAGTTAGGTATTTTTGCTATGTACTCTTAGCTGCCCTGCGCTTCCCTCACGGCATTTATCACATGTATCCTAATTGCTTCTTTACCATCCCTACTAAGCGAGACTGTCGGTGAGGGACTGTGTTTGTCTCATTTATCTTTGTAACTCCAGTAGCTAATACAGTTCTTGGCACATAAGACAGTCAGTTATTTCTTGAATGATTGCAGGTGCTGAAGGTACGGTCTCAGAGATCAGGCAGTTAACGTTAATGAATACTTCACCCGTAGAAGGGGTCACCTGCCACTCAGCTACAGCTGATTGTGGCTATGTGAGACTATGATCCCAGTTTTGCCAGAACATCTAATTTTTTCAAAAAAAGTTGGAAGTACCATTTTAAAAAAAGCATCCTCTCCCAGTTTTTAAATGTTGTCAGTGGAATAGAATTTTATTAAAAAAAAAAAAGTGGGTCAAATACAAGTCTTATGTGGCCTATCAGTCACTAGTTTGGAATCTGTTTTAAGTCTGTAGGGTTTATATAATGGGCTTTGTGGAGAACAATAGGTTTTGAATTGGGCCTTGATGGACCGTTGGATGTTGAGTGAGAAAATGGGAAAAGGTATCCAGTTTGGAAAATAAACAGCTCCATGGTAGTGTATTAGTCTGTTTGTGGCACAATAAGGAAACAGGCATAATTATATGCTTTTGGGGAGAATAGAAAGTTAGATATAATAGAAGGAGGCATATGGAAGATAGAAGTTTGGATTTATTATGGTTAATAAAAAACCGCTTGGATTCTTGATCCTGGAAACTTCACATTATGAATATGCAGTAACAGTTGATTATCCTTTTTTTGGGTAAAATGGAGGGTAAAACACTGGAAGGAGGCTGACCGGTTAAGGCCTTAGCTTCCATCCATATATGAAATAAAATTCAGATTTATAAATATTATATGTAGGCAGACATCTGGCATTTTTGTTTACTTGTGTAATTTTAGTTAACTGATCAATTATAATGGACGATCAGGGATCTCCTACTAAGTTTAGTGCAGTACATTTGGGCTTATAAAAGAAGTATCCTTAAAGTGTTGGAAAGTCAAGTGACTTGTAAAACTAGTAGAGAATGCAATACTTTATTTTTTTTATTTTTTGAAACGGTGTCTTGCTCTGTTGGCCAGGCTGGAGTGCAGTGGCACGATCTTGGCTCACTGCAGCCTCCATCTCCCAGGTTCAAGGGATTCTCCTGCCTCAACTTCCTGAGTAGCTGGTATTACAGGCATGTGCCACCATGCCCGGTTAATTTTTGTATATTTTTTAAGTGGAGACGGGGTATTACTATGTTGGCCAGACTGATCTTGAACTCTCGACCTCAAATGATCCACCCAGCTCAGTCTCCCAAAATGCTGGGATTACGGGCATGAGCCACTGCACCCGGCCCCAGTATCAGTTAATTTTTTTTTCAATGACCTTAACTAATTATATTCTAAAATTTATGTTTAGTTGTCTGGAATTTGAAGTATTTCGTGGTTTTTTTTTTTTTTTTTTTGAGATGGAGTCTCATTCTGTCACCCAGGCTGGAGTGCAGTGGCGCGATCTTGGCTCACTGCAAGCTCCCCCTCCCGGGTTCACGCCATTCTCCTGCCTCAGCCTCCCGAATAGCTGGGACTACAGGCACCCACCACCGCGCCTGGCTAATTTTGTTTTTGTATTTTTAGTAGAGATGGGGTTTCACTGTGTTAGCCAGTATGGTCTCGATCTCCTGACTTCGTGATCCGCCCCCCTCGGCCTCTCAAAGTGCTGGGATTACAAGTGTGGGCCACCGCGCCCAGCCTGGAATTTCAAATATTTTCTAATAGAATCATTAGAATATTAATTCACTCTGAATACTGAGCACAGTGTGCAAATTGTTCTAGGAGCTTAATATTCATCAGTGAACAAATAGACATTCCTGCTTTTTATTATTATTAGCACTAATAATCTAAGATACTATATAGTGTACTTTTAATACAGATTAAACCCTCACTACTAGAAATACTATTAGTAGAAATACTACTAGTGAGGGATTAATGTGTATTAAAAGTACACTATATAGTATCTTAGATTATTAGTGCTAATTAAAAATAGCACGATTGGGGGATCTGTTAGTTAAGTGACATTAAGAAGGTAACATTGAAGGGCAGGAAAGTTAATTCCACAGATACCTGGATGAAGGGGTGACCTGCCCCTCCACACCTGTGGGTGTTTCTCATCAGGTGGGACAAGAGACTGAGAAAAGAAACGACACAGAGACAAAGTATAGAGAAAACAGTGGGCCCAGGAGACCGACGCTCAGCCTGTGGAGGACCTGCACTGGCACCGGTCTCTGAGTTTCCTCAGTATTTATTGATTACTATTTGCACTGTCTCAGCAAGGGGAATGCGGCAGAATAGCTGTTCTGTACTGTCAAAATGGTGATAGTGGGGAGAAGGTCAGCAAGAAAACGTGAGCAAAGGAATTTGTGGCACAAATAAGTTCAAGGGAAGGTACTATGCCTGGATGTGCACATAGGCCAGATTTATGCTTCTCTCCACCCAAGCATCTCAGCGTAGTAAAGAATAACAGAGCAGCATTGCTGCCAGCATATCTCGCCTCCAGCCACAGGGCAGTTTTCTCCTATCTCAGAATAGAACGAGTGTACAATCAGGTTTTATACCGAGACATTCCGTTCCCAGGGGCATGCAGGAGACAGAGGCCTTCCTCTTTTACTGATCCTCCTCAGCACAGACCCTTCATGGGTGTCGGGCTGGGGGACGGTCAGGTCTTCCCCGTCCCACGAGGCCATATCTCAGGCTGTCTCAGTGGGTAGAAACCTTGGACAATACCCGGCTTTCCTGGGTAGAGGTCCCTGCGGCTTTCCGCAGTGCATTATGCCCCTGGTTAATCGAGAATGGAGAATGGCGATGACTTTTACCAAGCAAACTGCCTGTAAACATATTGTTAACAAGGCACATCCTGCACAGCCCTAGATCCCTTAAACCTTGATTCCATACAACACATGTTTCTGTGAGCACAGGGTTGGGGCTAAAGTTACAGATTAACAGCATCTTAAGGCAAAACAATTGTTCAGGGTACAGATCTTTTTTTGTTTGTTTGTTTTTGTTTTTGAGATGGAGTCTCTGTCACCCAGGCTGGAGTGCACTGGTGCGATCTCGGGTCGCTGCAACCTTCGCCTCTCGGGTTCAAGTGATTCTCTTGCCTCAGCCTCCTGAGTAGCTGGGACTACAGGCACGTGCCACCACACCCGGCTAATTTTTTGTATTTTTAGTAGAGACGGGGTTTCACCATGTTAGCCAGGATGGTCTTGATCTCCTGACCTCGTGATCCGCCCGTCTCGGCCTCCCAAAGTGCTGGGATTACAGGCGTGAGCCACTGTGCCCGGCCATGGTACAGATCAAAATGGAGTTTCTTATGTCTTCCTTTTCTACATAGACACAGTAACAGTCCGATCTCTCTTTCTTTTCCCCACACCTGGAGAAGAACATTCTGTGCAGGGAATTGCCAGTGCAAAGACCTATGTTCATCTAAAGTTTGAGGTCAAATGTGACTTTGCTGTTCAATAACCCTAGTTGGCTATCAATAGTTGTTGAAAGAATATAAAAAGCGAAGGAATGAGTTCGGGGGGGAGGGGAAGCTATTTATCCTGAGTGTATTTAATAATGAAAACTTACTAGATTGGAATGCAGAGTTACTATAGCCTAAGTTGCTACTATAACCAGTTTGGATAAAATGAAAAAACAGATCCATTATCTTGACTTTGGATTCACAGTGTTAATGGTTTGACAGAAGGATATTGCCTATGACTTTGTTTTCTCAATTTCCGTGACACTTTTGCTTTGAGTGCAAGTCCTCCATACCCTCTTAGCCCTCAGTTGAAGTTAACATAACAGTGGTTGGATAGCCCAGTGGAGTGCTCTAAGAAAGGCTTCTTTTCTTTCTGGAATTAAATATCCCATGGTGGTATATTAAACATACTGTCTTCATTGAATATGGCATAAGAGAAAGAGATTTTTATAATCCAGAACCATTTATTAGTGCACTTCTGAATGAAGCTTGTATTCTCCACACTGAGTTCTAATTCTGTTCTCTGCCTAATTGTGATGTATAGGGTCCTTCTGTTTTTCTGTTGATTCTTCAGTTTGCATATCTTGTTGGCTTAGATAACTTTTCTGGAGTACCACTGAAACTGCACTGATATGAGGAGACGTAGTGATGATGTGGCAGGTAGCATGATCACTCACTGGGAGTCTGAACACCTTTGTATAAATGTAACTGGTCAATTTCCTAAGCCTGGATAATACCATAAACAACATACGCCACTAATTAGGAAGCTTGCTGTACTTATCAGCTATTTTTAAATCCTTTAAAAATTACAAGGTTCTAGCATGGGGGCAACATGGTAAGACCATGACTTGATAAAAAAAATTAGCCAGGGGTGGTGGTATGCCTGTGGTTCCAGCTACTAGGGAGGCTGAGTCGGGAGGATCGCTTGAGCCCAGGAGGTCAAGGCTACAGTGAGGTGTGTTTGCCCCACTGCATTCCTGCCTGGACGACAGAGTGAGACCTTTAAGGAAAATAAAAAGAAAATTGCAAGTTTCCATTTGAATATAAGGTGATATTAGTGTACTCTGTCTTCTAATTACCATAGGAGATGGTAATTTTCATCATACTAAACTATGGAGGTATTTTGAAGCCAGTGTTTACAACAACAGCTAAAAACAACCTTAAACATCTAGTACAATCTCAGAGATAAGGATAAGAGAGATGACCTGCCCAGCTCTCAACTGGCAAAATTCTAGACTAGACTTCTAGGACTAGAATTCTCTTATTATAATTTTGTTCTTATGAAACTTGGGTGGCCTCTGGTGGCCAAAATAATATCTTCTATTTTCAAGAGTGTGTTTGAAGGGAGTTTGGCTTGAGAGTTCTATTTATACAATTAATGAAGATTTAATTATTTCTCTATATTGGTTGGTTTATACAGACACAACTCTTTACGTCTGTATTTCCCCCCCTTACAGGAAATTGTTGAAAACGTTAAATTTGATTCCTAAAAGGACTCAAGTAAGTATAGTATAGTAGTATTTAATATAGTAGTTTTTGTTACATTTTTTGTGGGACACCAGTAAACTTTAATATTTCAGTATTAAACTACACAGTATTTCTTTAGAACTCTTATTGTTTATTTTTCTCATTTATTACAAACCTTATTTTTATTTACATTCTCCTTTAGTATATTAATTTACATTCATCATTTTTACCATTACTTCACATGTTATGCTTATTGAATGATTTTCAGGAACTTTAAAAACAGTTACATACTTTTGTAATACTTAATAGTATATATACATTATGCAGTAAAATATTCATCCTCTGCCCAGCTACCTAGTTCTCCCCAGAGGCAATTGCTGTTGCATTCTCTTGTTGTTACTCCCAGGAGTAGTCTGTACATGTGCATATATATTCATACCTGGCCTTTTTACTGTGCTTTTCTTTGCTTAGCAGTGTATCTTGGCAGTCTTTTCATATTGTTACTGGGGTTACTTTTCTTTGAAATGGTTTGCAAAAATACTCCTTTTGTATAAATATAACTCATTGGTCAATTTACAAAAGGAATACAAAATATTCCTTTTGTATAAATGTAACTGGTTCAGCAATTTAATTTGTGCTATTCTGATGGATTTTTTTTTTTGAGATGGAGTCTCGCTCTGTTGCCCAGGCTGGAGTGCAGTGGTGCAATCTCGGCTCACTGCAAGCTCCGCCTCCTGGGTTCACGCCATTCTCCTGCCTCAGCCTCTCCGAGTAGCTCTGGACTACAGGCGCCCGCCACCATGCCCGGCTAATTTTTTTGTATTTTTAGTAGAGACGGGGTTTCACCGTGGTCTCGATCTCCTGACCTCGTGATCCGCCCGCCTCGGCCTCCCAAAGTGCTGGGATTACAGGCGTGAGCCACTGCGCCTGGCCAACTTCCTTTATTAACCTATGTAAATGTTGCTTTCCTTAATCTCATCACTGCAGTTGGATTTTTGCAGAGCTTTTAGATGAAAATAAGTATGTCATTATAGTTTTGGTTTTCATCCTCTTTATTTTGAAGGAGGTTGAACATCTTTTCAAAAGATTTTTAAGAGCCATTTGTATTTTTTTGTGAACTGTTTGCTCATATGTCTGTTTTTCTTCTGGGTATAGCTATTGATGTTTTTCCCTTTTGATTTGACTTTAATTCATTGCTGTTACTATTTCTCTGTACTGTATCTTAAAAAGGATAAAATCTAACTCTTTAGGCTGAAACCTTTAGTGGATTCAGTAAAGGTGGCAGAGGAGGAGTAATGTTGACAATTTACTTCCCTTTCAAGCTTCCGTAATTCTTGCACCTAAAAGACTGATTGCTTGGAATCATACATTATTAAATGAGGTCTTTATGTAGACAGAGAATTCAGTTTTATTCATGCATAATGTTAAAAGCTAATTTTTTTCTCTTGAATGTGTGTCTTGAAAAAAGTTAATTTTTAGTTTAAAGTAAGATTTCCGCCGGGCACAGTGGCTTACGCCTGTAATCCCAGCACTTTGGGAGGCTGAGGCGGGCGGATCACAAGGTCAGGAGATCGAGACCATCCTGGCTAACACAGTGAAACCCCGTCTCTACTAAAAAAATAAAAAAAATTAGCCGGGCGTGGTGGCGGGCGCCTGTAGTCCCAGCTACTCGGAGAGGCTGAGGCAGGAGAATGGCGTGAACCCGGGAGGCGGAGCTTGCAGTGAGCCGAGATTGCGCCACTGCACTCCAGCCTGGGCAACAGAGCGAGACTCCGTCTCAAAAAAAAAAAAAAAAAAAAAAAAAAAAAAAAAAAAAAAAAAGATTTCCTAGGCATCTCTGGCTAGTTAATTCATTATATTGGGTCTGTTTGTATTAGAAAATATTATAGGTATGTTTTTACAGAGAAAATTGGTTGCTTTGCTATAATAACATCAAAAAAAAGTTGCACCCTTCTTTCAGCCTTTGTTTTTTCCTTAACTTAAACTAACCGAACCATTAGAATTCTATAGCTGTTCTGTACTGTCAAAATGGAATAGCTATCTGTTTCCCCCTCCCTTAGTATTGCATTATAAGGAGCCACCAAAAATCTTTTGACATTAAGTCTTTTTTGAAATGTGTTTCTTCTTCACATATCTGTGCCCTACTTTCTATGTACTGAAAGGCACTAACTTACTACCTGGACCATTTTCGTTTTTTGCTCATGGTGGGTCTTCTGTACATCAGGATGGTTCACAGTTCTTGGCTTAGAACTTGCTTCATGATTACTTCACTTTCTCCTGGTTCTTCTCTGTTAACCATTTGTCATCCACTCCAGAAGTTGTCAAGCTACTGCCTGCAAGTGCTAGCCTGTTTTTGTAAATACAATTTACACACTCATACATTTATGTATATTGTCTATGGCTAGAGATTTGAGTAGTTGTAAAAGAGATCTGTGACCTACAAGGCCGAAAATATTTGTCTGATCTTTTGCAGAAAAATTTGCCAACTTCTGATTTATAGTATTGCCATTTCATATAAATGGTCTCTTTTCCTGTACCCTATTCTCATCTTCTCTTGTTTGCCTTGTTTACCTTGTCTTTTGTCTGTTCAGTTTCTTTTTTTTTTTTTTTTTTTTTTTGAGACAGAGTCTCGCTGTCCCCAAGGCTGGAGTGCAGTGGCGCGATCTTGGCTCACTGCAGGCTCAGCCCCCCCGGGGGTTCACGCCATTCTCCTGCCTCAGCCTCCCGAGTAGCTGGGACTACAGGCGCCCGCCACCTCGCCTGGCTAATTTTTTGTATTTTTTGTAGAGACGGGGTTTCACTGTGTTAGCCAGGATGATCTCTATCTCCTGACCTCGTGATCCGCCCACCTCGGCCTCCCAAAGTGCTGGGATTACAGGCGTGAACCACCGCGCCCGGCCACAGTTTCTATTTTCATCTCTTCTTGTGGCTATATACCCTTGAATTCTATAACACCATATTCACCTTCCTCAAAGTAGGAAGCATTTATGAAAAGAATACACCCTCCCACCCCCCTTTCTCTGAATCCCAAACCTGAAAAATGTTGACAGAACTTTTAATTTCACATTTTGTGAGGTGGCTTTTGCATTAAAGTAAATTTATAGCATTAAAAAAATCAGGAGTGGTTTCTTTCAGGGATTGTTGAATGTGTTTTTGCAGGATTGTTCTTTTAACGCTTTTTTTAGTTAAAAACACATTATTTAACATAGAGTAGATATATATTAAATGAAGACTGTAGAAAAGCAAAAAACTAATGTTATTTATATGAACTATTCACTAGGAAATAGGAATAGCTTTGCTGATCAGCCATTTAAACTATTCATTAAAATGAATCATTTCTATTTTTTGCTATAGGAGAATGAAGAAGTATTTGTGGTCTGAAGTATTATGAATTTTCCTCCCATAATTGGTGGCAATAATCTGTTTGAAGCTTTAAATAGTCTTGCCTAAAAAGGAAGATAGGGCTTTCCGTGTGTTTTTTTTTGTTTTGTTTTTTTTGTTTTTTTTTTAAAGAAAATCTCAAAATTGGAAGAAACATTTTTCCTTTTGGTCACTTTCATTTTTTTTTTTTCTCTTAAGATCTCTGGAAAATATTTGTGTTGGAAAGTAATCATTTACTTACCTTTTCTGTTACTTCCTAGTATCATAAAATCCATAATTCTTTTTTTTTTCTTTAGTGGCTTACAGAAGAGACGAAATGTGGTCTGAGGGACGATATGAATATGAAAGAATTCCGAGAGAACGAGCACCTCCTCGAAGTCATCCCAGCGTAAGTTACTCCTACATATTGAATGATTCAAAAACCTAGTGTCTGAGTTAATTTGATACACCAAATCTAGGCCTGTTAACAAAATCTTCAAGTGTCAGAAATTTACCAGTGTAGGTTACAAAAGAGATCAAGCTTATCTTTTAAAAGTTAAAAGTTCACAAATAAAAGAAAACATTTTATTTAAGTAGAAAACTTAGTATTTATATTTCTTGTTTAAATTTCTAAATGAAGGGTTTATATTGAATTTAATTTGTGAACAAAATTACAGATTTTATAAAGATTATACCATCAGTTAGCAAAGAAGTATTTGAGTACCTGCTCCTGCTGTTACTGGCTGTTACCTATTTTTTCTGTATTCCTAAAAATGTTACAAATTGAATATATGAAATTCTAAAAGTAGGCTTTCATTCTAAGAGAGGAGAACTGTCTTCCTGGAGTGGAAACATGTTAATATCCCTTGTTAGGATTCCTGCAGGTGTGCTGTCCTGTGGTCAGGCAGTCTGGCTGGTAAGTAAGAATGCCTGGAGGCTCAGGGTCAGGCAGACAGGCAGCTTCTGGTGTGTTGTCCTACTTCTTGTGTCTTTGTTGCTCTGGGAATTGGGAATTTTGAGCCAAGCCTTTTCTAAGCCCAAAGAACTCACTGTTTTGTTTACTGTTTCCAGTGCTACATCTAGTACTTAGCAGGTAATAGAAGCTCAATATTTATTTGAGTGAATATGTGTACTGACTCCCCAGAATCCCCTGTGGAGGTCTAAAGGAGGGTTTGGGGAAGGTCAAAAAGCTAACTTAAACTTTTGCACAGACCCATTCTAAGCACCAAGGGACTAAGGTTGTGGTGATGGTATATGAATATATTATAGATTCATTATATTACCATCAAAAGCCACAAATATTTATGTCTACGTTAGTTATTTTTTACTTATGTAACATTTAATCCTATAGCCCACTTAGATGGGTGGTATCATCTTTAGGTTTGTCGTTGTCCTAAATTACAATCCAGGTTGGGGTTGATTTAAAATGATTTAAGATGGAAAAAATAAAGATACCCATTATACTTCAGGATGGCCAGACTTAATTATTACTATATGTCATTTATTTCCAGGTTAATTTGTAGTCTTCATGTTTTCAATAAAAATCCCATTGTTTTTATTTGTATTTTTTACTTGATAAGGTTATTCTGTAGTTTACCTGTAGGGAAAAAGGATGACTTTTTCTTTATCTCCCCTCTCCCCTCTGCCACTCTGCCACTCTGCCAAGGATATATCCCATTAGGAATTTTTCTGTTTTTTTTTTTTTTTCTTTTTCTTTTTTTTTTTTTGAGATGGAGTTTCACTCCTGTCACCCTGGCTGGAGTGCAATAGTGTAGCCTTGGCTCATTCACTCTTGTCGCCCAGGCTGGAGTGCAGTGGTGCAGTCTCGGCTCACTGCAACATCCACCTCCTGGGTTCAAGTGATTCTTCTGTCTCAGCTTCCTGAGTAGCTGGGATTACAGGCGCCCACCACCACACCTGGGTAATTTTTATATTTTTAGTAGAGATGGGGTTTCACCATGTTGACCAGGCTGGTCTCGAACTCCTGACCTCAGGTGGTCTGCCCGCCTTGGCCTCCCAAAGTTCTGGGATTACAGGCATAAGCCACCACGCCTGGCCTCTTTTCTTTTTTTTGAAGCAGTCTTACTCTGTAGCCCAGGCTGGAGTGCAGTGGTGCGATCTTGGCTCACTACGTCCTCTACTTCCCGGGTTCAAGCAATTCTTGTGCCTCAGCGTCCTGAGTAGCTAGGATTGCATGCCACCATGCCTGGCTATTTTTTCATTTTTTTATTTTTTTAAATTTTATTTATTTATTTATTTTTTTGGAGATGGAGTCTAACTCTCTTGCCCAGGCTGGAGTGCTGTGGTACAATCTTGGCTCACTGCAACCTCTGCATCCTGGGTTCAAGTGATTCTCCTGCCTCAGCCTCCTGAGTAGCTGGGACTACAGGCACAAGCAACCACGCCTGGCTAATCTTTGTATTTTTAGTAGAGATGGGGTTTCACCATGTTGGCCAGGCTGGTCTCGAATTCCTGACCTCAAGTGATCTATCCCTCTCAGCCTCCCAAAGTGCTGGGATTACAGGCATGAGCCACTGACACTGCACCCACATCTAATTTTTGTATTTTTAGTGGAGACAGGGTTTTGCCGTGTTGGCCAGGCTGGTCTCGAGCTCCTGGCCTGAAGTGATCTGTCCACCTTGGCCTCTCAAAGTGCTGGGATTACATGTGTCAGCCACCACTCCCGGCCACATTAGGAATTTTAAATTCTGTGTTTTGAAGATACTTAAAAGGGTTTTCTGTGTGGTTATGCCATCACCTGGGCCCCAGTCTGTAGGATTGTGTGCTTTATTACTTTGGGGCTGGGGAAAGCAGGTTATTATATCGATTTAAGATTGTAAGATGAGTAGTGGACCCAGGGGATAAGGATGTTGAAGGTGCTGACCCAGAGAATTATTGAAGTAATACACCATTTGGTATGCGCTGATAAAGAGAGTGAGGCTGAGAGGGACAGGAGATTGAAAGAAATGAGTGGTTGAGGGACGGAAAAGGCTTAGGGAAGGCTTTGGTGTGGTAGAAAGATAAGCAATCAGTATTTCAGAGTGTGGGGTTTCCACGATGGAACAGTTTTGAGTGAAGTTCAGTGTGTGACAATGAGAATAGAGAGCTAGTGTAAGTTAATTGGAGTTGAGAGCAATGAAGCTATTAGGATAGACTTTAGATTTATGATGTAGATCAGAAGCTTTCAATCCTTGTTGTACATTAAAATTTCCTAGAGAGCTCTTTAGTAACACTGTATGGGCCCCGTCTTAGATAATTAAATTATCGTCTCTGTGGGTGTGATGTGGACCTCAGTATTGTTTAAAAGTTCAAGTGATTCTTACATGCAGAATTTTAAAAATACAGATGTATTTGAATTGAAGTCATAGTGACAGGAGTTGAGGTAAAAATGGCAGGTGATTGAAGTCGTTAATGAATCAGCACATTGCGGAAAAATCTAAACAAAACCAAACATTTTCATTTAATACTATCTGTGTTTGTGTAAATATGAAACAGAGGCTTCTTATCTTCATAAAATAATTTTATCAGAAGCAAGCAGGTAGGGAGATATTGTCCTTAAAATCAGATTAGATGTATCCAGCTGTCTCTTAAATGCCTAAAGGTAAACCTTACTTTCTCAAGTTAACTGGCTGCTTGGTTCCTCATGGAGGAGCCTAGATTGTTTTTCTCTTTTTGAGAGCACAGGACCTGACCAGACCTTGTGCGGGTTCATTTCTCTCCTTTTTCTTCAGTTCCATTAGATTGGTCTTTCTGTTCCCTCAATCAGCCTCTCCTAGTTTATACAAATCCTTCTTTCTGTATTTCCATATCCCTCCTTCCCAAGACTCAGGTGCATTTTTTTTTTTTTCTGGTGAAGTTGGCCTTATTTTGGTTAGTAATTTAAAGCCTTCTCTTTCCCTCAATATATTGTACCCCTTAGATGGCTCTTGAAAATTATCACCTGTGCCTTCTGTGTTACACCTGCATCTTAGTTAAATAGAGCGTAGATTCTTAACCTTTTCTTGTGCCATGGATCCCTTTAGCAATCTCGTGAAGCCTATGGATCCCTTCTCAGAATAACGTTTTTAAACCTGTAAATAAAATGCACAGAACTAAGTGCACTTACATTTGAGAATGATTATCAAACTATTAAAAACCAAATTTGTGATATAGTAATAGACATAGTTCTTTAGTAGGTCATTAAATATCAAAAGTTAGTAGTGATGAGTGTTACAAATGATATTTTGCAATACGTGTAACAGCTAGATGTAACATGGTATAAAATTATCTGTGATTTCTTTTGGTAACAAAGTCACAGATACATCCACCGCTGTTGTTACTATCTGAAGTTAGTCGAAAAAAGTAATTTTGTGTTCACATCTCATTTAATGGACCCACTGAATCTTTGGGTTAAAGTAGCTGAACTAGAAATGTAAATAGTTAACTTTCTTACTTTAATAAAAATATAACTTATTAAACGTTTAAGACTGAATACAGTGGCTCATGCCTATAATCTGAGCACTTTGGGAGTCCGAGGTAGGAGGATCACTTGAGCCCAGGAGTTTGAGACCAGCCTGGGCAACAATGTGAGACCCTGTCTCTACAAAAAATTTTAAAAATTAGCCATGCATAGTGGTGCATGCCTGTAGTCCCACCTACTTGGGAAGCTGAGGCAGGAGGATTGCTTGAGCCCAGGAAGTTGAGGCTGCAGTGAGCTGTGTTTTGTGCCACTGCGTTGAAGCCTGGGCAACAGAGGGAGAGATCCTGTCTCAAAAAAAAAAAAAAAAAAAAAAGTTTAAAAATATTTGCTTAGATAATCTAGTTATTTTAAAAACCGTATTAGCATATCATATTGATGTATATAAGAAAGTTCATAAGAAGCATTATTTGTAAGAGCTTCAAACTGGCAACAAACCAGATGTCCAACAGTAAAATTGATTAATTGTTTAAATTATACACCAATGAGAATAAATGGGCTACTGCCATGTTCAACAACATGGATAAACTTCACAAATACAATATTAAAAGAAAGAAGTCAGTCACAAGAGTTTATTCTGCATGTTTCATTTTATGTAACATTCCAAAACAAGTGAAACTAGCTGGGAAAGTGGTTTCTTTTGGGAAGAGGAAATAGTGACTGGGAGACTGCACAATGAACAATTATGCTGCGCTGGGAATATTCTCTTTCTTAATCTGGGTGGTACTTACACCTTGTGAAAATTTATCCATTTGTGATTTGTACACTTCTTTGTATGTATATCATACCTCAGAAGTTTTGAAAAGGCAGATTTTTTTTTTCAAAATATAAAACTATTTAAGTTGATAACCCATTATCATTAGTGCTTGGAATAGAGGAAGGTAACATTTTATTTTGTTTTATAGATTTGAATTCTGTTCTTTATCGAAAAACAATTTTACTGCATTTCTCTCTCTTTTTTTCTTTTTCTTTCTTTTTTGAGACGGAGTCTTGCTCTATCGCCCAGGTTGGAGTGCAGTGGCATGATCTCAGCTCACTGCAACCTCTGCTTCCCAGGTTCAGGCGATTCTTGTGCCTCAGCCTCCCTGAGTAGCTGGGATTACAGGCGCCCGCCACCACGCCTGGCTATTTTTTGTATTTTTAGTAGAGATGGGGTTTTGCCATGTTGACCAGGCTGGTTTCGAACTCCTGACCTCAGGTGATCCGCCTCGGCCTCCCAAAGTGCTGGGATTACAGGCGTAAGCCATTGTGCCTGACTTCTCCCTTTTTTCTTAGTACACCCTTTGCCCCATTTATGATGAATTCTGATACAAAAGAAATGTATTTGAGGAACTACTAGATGTGATATAAAGTGCAACGTGAAATGGTGACTGTTGGGAAGGTAAGGTACCTTCTGTAGTAGTATGACCTCATTAATAAAAGCAGCTGTTTTCTGAGTTTCTAGCCTTGATAAACAGGAAAAGACAATTGAACACTGATATGCTTCGGTTTTGATGTTAAATTATACTTAATTTGAGTTTTGACAATCTTATCCTCAATGTACAGCTTAACAAATGTACCAGTCAGTATTTTAGCATTTTATGGTGTGCTTTTAAATTCTTTATGTATAAATAGTAAGTCACTTCTATAAGGGGCTTTCACAGAACTTTTTATTTGGCCTTAAACTTGGGTAGATAGGTAGAAGACTAAAGTTCAAAGAAGTGCACTACAGAGACTTTGTATGTAAATATACATGCTGCCTCTATAGGAAGGAAATCAATCATCACAGAATATCTACACTTCTAGATACCTGTAAAGCTCTTGTTTTTAAAGCATGCTTTCTGTCTTTAAACCTATAATTTCTATGAGCTTAGTTATCTGATTTCTTAACCTTTATCAAGTTTTGTGACAGAATGGCATTTATTTATTCATTCATTCATTCATACGTACATACACACAGGGTCTTGCTATGTCACCTAGCTGAAGTGCAGTGGAGCAGCCACAGCTCACTGCAGCCTCAGACCCCTGGGCTCAAGCGATCCTCTCACCTTGGCCTCCCAAATTGTTGGGATTACAGGCATGAGGCACCATGCCCGGCCCAGAATGGCTTTTAAATACATGTAAATTTCCACTTATGAGGGTCCAGCTTCTTAGCCTGTTGGGGAACAGATAGGTAATACGGAACATTTTAATGAAGCTGCAACATAAAATGTCGTTTTTTCATTAGCTTATTTGAAAATGGGAGAGAAGTTCCAGTTTCAGAATTTTTAAAAGTTATAAAGTTTGGAAATTAGGATCAGAGCACTAGCAGTTTATATTCTGGGCAATTACAACAGAGCTGGGGCTGAAGCAGTCCTATCTGCTTATCCCTGCTTCATTTTTCTGTTTCTTTAACAAATACATTATTTCCCATTAAAATATTTTTCTGGTTTTGGCAGCAGCAGGGAGAACAATATTGACTAGTAGTGATGTCAAGAGCAGCAACACGTTATTTTTCTGTCACATTTGTGGTAAATTTGAGTTACATAATGAGTTTTTGTAATTAAGTAGTTAAATAACAATATTTACTTCCTTAGATTAATTGAATCTTTTTTATTATTCTTGTCATTGTTTATTTCTCTCTCCTAGAGGGTTTGACCAATCAAAAATAAATCCTTTAGTAAATCCAGAACATGATTTTGTTAATATCTGAGCCTTAGTAGGGAATAGATGGGATGCATATCAGTTCCACCTGTTCTCAAATGTAAATGTACTCAAACCATAATCCAGAAATTTTTCTTTTGACCAACTTGACAGTCAAGTCTACTTAATTTAGTAATTCAGTTATATACATATTCCATATAACATTGTTTAAAATGTGTTAATGTTGAAATATTTTTTCTTTCCATTCTTATTTCATGAAACACTTTTATTCAAAATCTTCACAGGCATATTTAAATTTTTGTTCTTTTTATGCCCCACATATTATTACTGTTTTATACAGTCATCAGTGTTCAAGTAAATTTTCCCATGTAAGTACAACTTCCCAATATTTTATTATGGAATTTTTCAAACATACATCAGTCGAAAGAATTTTTATAGTGACCATCCATATACTCCCCATTTAGACTCAGCTATTAACATTTTACTAAACTTGCTTTATCATTTATTTATTCATGCTATTAATCCATCTGTGTTTTTGAATACATTTCAAAGTAAATTGTGGACAACAGTATTCTTCCCATTAACTACTCAAGCATACGTATTATTAGCTAGAGTGCAATTTTTTTATAGTTTTTTTAATGGGAAAATTACATACATGAAATGTAAAAAAAGTGTGTCTTTGCTGAGTTTGATTTAGTAATGTTCCCTCGTGTAGAGTTGCCCTAAGAGGTGTTTTACTTTCTTTGCTGACAGAATTGCAAGGACTTAACTTTCTTTTGTTGTCACTATTTTCAGAAGAAATGTGATCAATTCTTGGCTACATTCTCTAATAAGATGTCTTAGCTCTCTGGGTCAATACCAGTTTTCATGTTTTTGACCCACTGTCACCAAAAGATGTTGGAATGACTCAGAAACACCAATATTTCATTCAAGAAACAGTGAGTGAAATAAATCAACAAGTGCTACAATAGAAATACATGTCATAGACTGTAGGGATCAGAGTTAGGAAATCACAAGCTTATGAAAGCAAAAGCCTACCAGCCTGTGTAATAGAATATTTTAGTTAGGTATGGTTTGTATGGTACTTTTCTGTAAAAAGCATGTGATGCCAGAAGTAAAATAAAATTGAGATAGCAGGGTATAATGTATATATTATGGATGTGGTGCTTACTGTGTGCCAGGTGCTGTTCTAGGTGCTGGGAATACAGCAGTAAGTAAGACCAATAAAGGTTTTGTAGGCTTACATTTGCATTGTAAGTTGATTGTGATAGGACATAATGGCATTGATTATTTACATATACCATTGTATTTACTTATTTCTTTGGTAGGTTAGTGTGTTTTAGTTGTTATTTGATGTTTTATAAGGGGAAATATCAAGCATATAATAACACACATTAATGTGATCAACACCCAAAGGAGAAATCAATTATCAGTTTCATTGCCAATCTTGTTTTGTCTATGCTTCTACCACTTTCTTCCCTCCTAGATTATTTTGAAGTAAAACCATGATACCACACTTAAAATGTCAATAAGTATTTCAACATGTGTCGCTAGAAGATAAAAATGTTTGGGGGGGGGATGGGCTTAATACTTTTATATTAATACTTTCATTTTAAATTAAATGATTTTTTGTTAAAATGAGTAAATTTTAATGACATATTGGAAAAGAAATATTTTTAAAGAAACATGGTAATTCACACAATTTTTACCTAGTTAATTATGAGATTTAACAACAGTGTGGATTTTTTTTTTTTTTTTTTGAGACAGAGTCTTGCTCTGTTGCCCAGGCTGGAGTGCAGTGGCATAATCTCGGCTCACTGCACCCTCTACCTCCCAGGCTCAAGCAGTTCTTGTGCCTCAGCCTCCCATATAGCTGGAATTACAAGTGTGTGCCACTAAACCTGGCTAATTTTGTGTATTTTTAGTAGAGATGGGGTTTCACCATGTTAGCCAGGCTGGTCTCGAATTCCTGGCCTCAAGCTGATCTGCCCCGCTCAGCCTCCCAAAGTGCTGGGATTACAGGTGTGAGCTACCGTGCCCAGCCAGTGTGAAAAATTTGATACAGATTTTTATATCAAATCAAATAACCATTAACTTGTTGCTTTTACTTACTAAAATGAAAGCATTTCCTGTAACAGATAGTTATATTGGAATGTATGGCAAATTAAGAAGTAGCTGATTATTTTCTAACAAAACCATTTCACCATTTGGAAAACTAGGTATTTTATTCTGACCAGATTCTCATTAACGTAAGCAAACCAAAGAATTCTTATTACACACACTTAGAGGGTCTTGTAGTAGTAATCTTAGGGTGAGACCTCACCCATAAGATGATGACAGATTTGAAAGTTTAAATTTCATTGAAGTATAACTTTCCAAAAGTGTTTATGTGCAAGTTTTTTTTTTTTAATATCCTGCCAGAGTAGGTAAATTATCAATAGATAGACCTTTTATTTTAAATGAGCTACGTATACTTTTTATTTTTGGTCTTACTGATCATACCATTAATACTAACACGATTAATACTAACTTTGGAGTAGCAAATCCAATAAATTCTATGCATATTTTTTGGAAATTCTAGTAACATCCGCAGAAAATTCTGATCTTTTTAATAAAGATACTTATATAACCATTAATATGTAGATATATATTAATATCTATATTAGTATGTAGATATTTTTAGTGAACAGAAGCAGTGAAAATTGATATCATTAATGGAGTAGATTGAGATTTTATATTTAAATTCAAGATATCTGCATTTGAAATAATAGAAATGTTTCAACTCCATTGAGTTTATTTTTTGATTAATTGAAAATGACCCTGTTAACCTTTTAAGATATTCTTTATAAGTCATAATTTTTTTTTCTGGTTTGTATGTTATGGTGCCATTGTTTTTCAAGGTATTTTCCTCTTTTTTCTTTCCATTTTTTATTTTTGTTTACTTATTTTTAACATTAAATTTTATTGTGTATATTTGAGATTCACAACATGATGTTATGGGATACATATAGATGCAGATACACATGGCGCATATTCATAGTACAGTGGTTACTGTAGTGAAGGAGACAAACATATTCATCATCCCACATAGTTACCTTTCTGTGTGATAAGAACACCTAAAATTTGTATATTTCACAAAAATTTCTAATGCAATACAGTTTTATTAATTTTGGTCCTCATATTGTACATTAGATCTCTAGACTTATTCATCTTACTTATGTATTTTGTATTCCTTGACTTACCATTCCCCATTTCTTCCCCTACCCGTGGTAACCAGTTTCATCCTCTGTCTCTGTGTGTTAGAGCTCTTTTTTGTTTTCTTTAAATTCCACATATAAATGATTATCATGCAATATTTTTTTTTGTGTGTATATAGCTTATTTCACTTGGCATAATGTCCTTCAGTTACATCCATGTGTTGTAAATAGCAGTATCTCCCTCTTTTTATAAGGATGAATAATATTCCACTAATATATTTATATACCAGATTTTCTTGATACATTTGTTCATCCATGGGAGCTTAAGTTGTTTCTAAATTTGGCAATTGTGAATAATGCTGCAATGAACATGGAAGTGTGAATATCTTGAACAGGTGGTGATTTCATCGCCTTTGGGTATACAGTATACCCAGAAGAGGGATTACTGGGTCATGTGGTAGTTTTATTTTTACTTTCTCTAGGAATTTCCATACTGTTTTCCATAATGGCTGTACCAATCTACATTCCCACCAACAATGTACTAGGGTTCTCTTTCCCTCATACCCTCGCCAACATTCGTTATCTCTTGTCTTTCTGACCATAGCCATCCCTAAGGGTGTGAGGGGGTATCTCATAGTGGTTTTAATTTGCATTTTCCCTATGGTTAGTGATGTCAAGCACCTTTTTTTAATAAAATTATTATTACTTGGACATGGCGTCTCACTCTGTTTTCCCAGGCTGGAGTGCAGTCACCAGTCAGCTCACTGCAGCCTTGAACTCCTAGGCTCAAGAGATCCTCCCACCTTAGCCTCCCAAGTATCTGCGATTACAGGTGTGAGCAGCTGCGCCCAGCTGGCCTTTTTTTTTTCTTTTCAACTATGCTGGCATCCTGGTGTAGTCAACATAGAGCTGGCATGAACCAGGGCCAGAATGCCAATCAGCTATTGGCTACTGTTCTCCCAGCAGTGTAATGCTTGCTTAGGTATAAGGCGACCTAGGAAGCTGCCTACAGCTGGGGAGCTGGCCATTTTTATGTCTTCTTTGGAGAAATGCCTGTTTATGGTCTTTGTCCATTTTTAAATTGCTTTTTGCCAATATCTTTCTAAAATGGAGGTTCCAAACATTTCAGTACTATTTTACGTCTGTGTACCTATGTTAGCATATAGAAAGGAAAATTACATGTTTACAGCTTAATGTAAGATTTGCATAAGAATTTCAGTGTTGTTATTTGTATTCATGTCTGGCAATGCAGGTAATAAAAATACTGTTTGAATTTCAACAATATAATCTTTTGAAAGGGACGGGCACGGTGGCTCATACCTGTAATCCCAGCACTTTGGGAGGCATAGGCAGATGGATTACTTGAGGTCAGGAATTCGAGACCAGCCTGACCAATACGGTGAAATCCTGTCTCTACTAAAAATACAAAAAAATTAGCTGGGCATGGTGGCATGCACCTGTAATCCCAACTACTCGGGAGGCTGAGGCAGGAGAATCACTTGAACCTAGGAGGTGTAGGTTGCAGTGAGCTGAGATTGCACCACTGCACTCCAGCCTGTGCCTCAGAGTGTGACTCCATCTCAAAGAATTTGAAAGGGAAATTCTGAATTCTTTGCCACTCATCATAGATTTTATTGGGAACAAAAATCCTTGAACGATATACCTGGATAAGACACGAATGCTTTAAAAAATACAGTCCTCTTTGCTACAGCCTCCTGCAGTCATCTTTGTTTCCTTAAATCTTTTCATATAGCTAGGGAGTTTTCTTTAAGATTAGGTATCTACAGAGCAGAGAAAGTATAATGTACATATATTTGAACACTTTCTCAAAATACCAACTTGGTCTTTATAGCCAGGTATAAGAGCTGTCATTGAATTTTTTTCTTTTGCTGATTAAACAACTTTTATTTTTATTTTATTTATTTTTTTGAGATGGAGTCTTGCTCTGTTGCCCCAGCTGGAGTGCAGTGGTGCGATCTCGGCTCACTGCAACCTCTGCCTCCCAGGTTCAAGCGATTCTCCTACCTCAGCCTCCTGAGTAGCTAGCACTACAGGCATGCACACCTCACCTGGCTAATTTTTTTTTTTTTTTTTTTTTTTAAGTAGAAACGGGGTTTCACCATGTTGGCCAGGCTGGTCTCAACCTCCTAACCTCAAGTGATCCACCTGCCTTGACCTCCCAAAGTGCTAGGATTATAGGCATGAGCCACCCTGCCCGGCCTCAAACAACTTTTAGAATGATTGTTTTCATTTACTTCAGTTGGTAAAGCAATTTTTTAAAATAAGTAGCTAAATGTGATTTGAATTTTACTTCTGCCAAAGTTTTACCAAATACATTTTACAATCCTCAAATAACTTTCTAATAACTGAGGCTGTTGAACAAAGGAACAGAGTGCTTTGTAAAATAATAAGCTCTCTACTCATAGGAGTGTTTAGGCATGCATACTCACCCCACCATCCCTCCAAATAATTGTACACAAACAAACAAGGATATTGTGTAATGGATTGTTATGGTTTATTGGAATTTGGAGAAGTCAGTTATTCTGATGAGTGACAAATTTTCAATTAGAAATGATGTAAATTGTAATTTTACTAATTTTGGCTTAATGCCAGTTTCCTTTTTTTTTTGGCAGCTTAGTATTTACTTAAATTTAATTGAAATCTCTGTGAAAGGTAATTTGTAGATGAGTCAATATATTCATTTGTGTATCATATTTTATGTAAATGTAGAATATATCTTATAATTTAATATCTAACATACTGAAGGAGGTAACCACCTTAGATCCCCATGGGAAAAATTAGTTAGATCTTTTAAGCTCTCAAATAAATACAAACTACTGATTTTATTTTTTCCTGACCCATTGACAAATTTCCTACCTATCGAGAGATTTGAATAGTATATAGTCATTTAATAACAATTGAATCGTTATAGTTATTAGGGCTAAGAAGTAATTTAAGGAAACAGTTTGAGGTACTTAGTATTTTTTTCCGTAGATTTGCACAGTAGTAATCAATATAGCAAACATTTTTTGAGCACTTAGTGGGTGCCTGAACACGGTACTAAACACTTTGCATTCCATTTCTCATTTAGTCCTCACAATGCCATGAGGTAGGTGTTAGTATTAATTTCATTTTACAGGCTTGGGATGATAGATAAACAGCTCTGAAGGTTGGGCTTTATATTTTGTAAGTTTTGTTTTTTTCCAGATTAGTTAATTCATATTGATCTTATGTTATATCAGGCTTTACAGTTTTTTTTAACATATATCTCATTTGATATTGATTGATGTGCCATGAATGCCCAAGACCAGATTATGTACAGATATATGTTCTGTAGCTCTCTACTTCTTTCTGTGAATAATCGTTTTTGTTATTTTATAGCAGCTACTAACCTAAGACGTATGTTCTCCCTGTGTCCAATTCCCCAAGTCTCACAAAAAAACCTACTCATTTTTTTTTTAAAAACATTAACAATGTATTCCAGTACTTTGAAAATTAGTTCAAATTTTATATCAGCTTTTATTTTGCTTCTAGACCTATAAAGCCAAAGGCTCTCCTCTCTCCATTACTGCTGGAAAAATAGCAAAATGTTTCCTTTTGATCATTCTGGCTCAGTATCATCATTAGCTGTTGCTAGTGTGTAAATAGCTTATATTTCTTCTAAATAGTATAGTAGACCAAATATGAGAGCTGTCTTACATAATTTTATTTCTAAAATTGTTAGGCAATTAGGGATAGAGCTACTGTAACATTCTGTCTTAAGTTTATTTTTTATTAAAATGATAATATTGTATTTTTTCTTTTACTTATGATTGGTTTTCACATTGCTGCATGTCATTTTGAACACCTGGCTTTCTTCGTTGAACAACTTGATTTCCTTTAATCCATGTGAAGACCTTAGTATTAGTTATATTTATGTTACTTCATTAATGCTTTTGTTTATACATTTAGGTCATTTGATTAAGGGTAAGAACTCCTGTGCTTTTTAAAAACCTTTCCAAAACCAAATAGAGAAATTAGTGATTTGTATATATTTCTTTTTGTCTGTTTTAGGATGGCTACAATAGACTAGTTAATATTGTGCCAAAGAAACCACCACTGCTAGACAGACCTGGTGAAGGAAGCTACAATAGATATTACAGTCATGTTGATTACCGAGACTATGACGAGGGCCGCAGTTTTTCTCATGATCGAAGAAGTGGTCCACCTCACAGAGGAGTATGTAAATTTCCCCCATGTACTAATTGTTATTTCTTCTAAGTTTAAAATTAATGTAATTTAAAAATTTATGTGACGGCCATGAAAGCAGTTGAATAAACACTTTCTGCTTGATGCTCTCGTGTGAATTGCCTGCTGGAGCTGTCAGATGGGACCTAGTAGTCAAGAATCTTGGGGTACTGGACAAAGTAGGTAAGCACTCTGGATGGCACTATCTAAATGAAATTAATTCCAACCAGCCTGCTTTTTTTATTCCCCTGAATTGGCAGGGATTTGCAAAACCATTTAAAGGTAATCTGTTGTCTTGGTACTTAATAGGTGATGAGCAGGTGGTTACCATTTCTTACTAGATAACCCACTTAATTTTTTTTTTTTTTTGAGACAGAGTCTTTTCTCTGT